>NC_092336.1:343160576-343470192 GCF_046630445.1 Rutidosis leptorrhynchoides
GATTAAATGTTAAGTATGGTTACCAAGTGCTCAACCACTTAGAATGCTTTACATACACTTGCGAGTGTATTATGTTTATGATTATGAAATCTTGTGGTCTATTAATATATTGAAAAGATTGTTATGATAAACCTATGAACTCACTAACCTTTTGGTTGACACTTTTAAGCATGTTTATTCTCAGGTACGAATTAAGTCTTCTGCTGTGCATTTGCTCATGTTTAGGACATTACCTGGAGTTGATCATCGCAATGGGACCAAATGTTGATGACTTCGTCGAGGTGGATAAGGACGGGTCGTTACAGTTCAACCTTCAAACATATCAAGAAAATATATTTTTGATAGTTCTATTCTCAGTGATTCTAGTAATTTGACAAATCAAATCATGCTATTACGTTCTTTCTTATTTAGAACATTAAGTTCATTCGAAACTCTATACTTACGAATTCTGGACCATTACTCACTTTACTAGAGGTCGAGAAGAGAATAAAAAGGCAAAAGAGCTCCAAAATATAAGAGAAAATATAAAGCCCAATAACAACACGGAAATTACAAACCGTAGATATTAATACGAATAGCAATATAAAGACACGGTATAATTAAGAATAGTATCACCCCAGGGTAAAAGTAAAAGTAAACAAATTTTTCTGGTGGAAGATTGAAAAGAAGAATGACAGATATGAAGGTTAGGAAAGTATCAAGGATTAGAACTGGACTAAATATTTTCACAATCTTTTGGATGTATGAACTAAGAAAGAAAGTATAGGAATGGTGAGAAAAATGGAACGGAGGAGTTTAATTTATAATGGAAATATCAGACAGAGTAATCAAGGCAGATCACCGTATTTAATTATAGAGATCTTAATCTCCTTATTCGTCGAATAATCAAATCTCTTAGATTTCGAAGATTTTCTTTAAATTCCTTGAATTTCGGAAATCAATCATAACTACGTCATCGGTTAAAACGATTTTTACATTTACTCATTTCACCCTCTTGCGATAGCTTCACTTATACTCTTCGTGTAATCAATTTGTTTTATCTATATTACTCAATGATGATAAAACTCTATTATCACCTCATATTCGTCATGAAAACATTTTTATAGTTAGCCATGACGACCTCGATCAAATTTCGGGATGAAATTTCTTTAACGGGTAGGTACTGTGATGACCCGGAAATTTCCGATCAAATTTAAACTTTAATCTTTATATTTTCGACGCGATAAGCAAAATCTGTAATGTTGAGTCTCGAAAGTTTTGAAATCTATATTCATGTAATCAATTACCCTTTGACTATTCTTGACGATTCACGAACAATTATGAGTAATTGAATATGTAAATCATATATAGATATAGATATAAATATAAGTGTATATAATATATTGAAATTTATAAAGTATAGTTAATCATTTATAATTAAAAATGTAAAATAATAAATAGAATAGATAAGTTACTATTATATATATATATATATATATATATATATATATATATACCATTAAGAATATATATATATATATATATATATATATATATATATATATATATATATATATATATATATATATATATGATTTCTTTTCTTTGTATAAATAAAAATATTGTATTATATATAAAATGTATAAATAATAAATATTTAATAAAAGTTATTACATATGATTATTAAATATTACATAATTAATAAGCTGAATATAATTGTTACATTAATATTTGTATCATTGATTTGTTATCTTTATTAATACTATTATTACTTTCATTATTATTATTAATGTAAATATTAAATATTAATAGTAGTGTTATTATTGTGATTATATATAATACATAAATATGAAATTTGTTATGTAAGAATTAAGATGTTATTATTATTAATATAATATTAATAATATTATTATTAATATAAATAATATTATTGTTATCATTATTAAATTTATTAATTAACATTTTTATGAGTATTAGTATCATTGTTATTTATTGATATTATTATTAGTAGAACTAATGATATTATTTTATTATTATTATTATTATTATTAGTATTTGTATTATTGTTATCATTACTACCAACATTATTATAATTAGTAATAAAATTATAATTTTAATTATTATTATGATTATTACTATTATTACTAAAATTACTAAAAATTGTTACAAATTGTTATTATTATAATACAACATATTAATATCATCATTAAATTTTTTACTATTATTATTGACAATATTATTAATAATTATCATTATTATTTTAATTTTTACTATTATTATTAATAATGTTAAAAGTATTATTATTATTAATATAATTATATATAATAATTATTAATATTAATAAAACTAAAATAGGATAAATTTCTGTTTCACGTTTCTATCAAACTTTATCCCCGTGTCTAAAGGTGTCGAATTCAGTTGAGGATGCAAACAAACTTGGGTTAATATCTATATCTGTTTTATATATATTTTATTTATTTATTTATTTTTTTCTTCTTCACTAATTGATAAATTTTATCTATTTACCTTGACTATATAATCAAACGATTACTCTGTGTTTGAGGAAGCTCTTTCAATTCATTATTACCCTTATCAATTACAATTACGAGTTTTATCTGATGAATTAAATCAAATTTTAAAGAAAACGAAACCGTTTCCTATGTTCTTGATCAGGTTTATTAGAAGCTTGATTTCGAAACACATTTCAAAATATACTAACGCAGTTTTGCTAAGAATCTCTTACTCAAACTCTCTGTAAATTTTCAAATCCCAATTCCTTATATCGAACTCTAATTTTCAAGTCAAAGTTAAACTTTAAAAAGTCAAACAAAATGTTCTTCATGAAATTTGACTTCCTGTTGTTGATTCAAGTTAATTTTTTGATCTCTGAAGTTTTTATGAATGATTTAGGAGCTATTTCATGTTTTGATTACAACCTAAAAGTGTCTCAATTTTCGAAAGTAGAATTGAGTTCATGTGGGAACTTCGCGACTGCCGCTGCTTATACTTTTGTATTTTTTTATCCCAATCATCACAATTATATCTGATGCTTCTTCGTTTAAAAAGTCAAAAACCAAAACAAACCTTTGATTGTTATGATTAATTTGATGGTGGTCGTTTGATTTTGTGGAAGAATAAGAATAAGGAACTAGTTATTACGGGTTTATATATAAACTGGTTGAGATATATTCCAGAATTATAGAGACAGACGGATGTAAGAGGGCGTTGGCGTTATACGAGAGGTCTCAGGTTCGAGTCCTGGCAGTGGCGTAATTTTTTTTGGGATTTTCTTCAAATGTTGTAACCCTTTATTTATTTATCATTATCATTATTATTATTATTATTATTATTATTATTATTATTATTATTATTATTATTATTATTATTATTATTATTATTATTATTATTATTATTATTATTGTTATGTTATTAATATTACTTACTAGTATTATTATATTATTACTAAATATTATCATTTATTAATATCATTAGTATTAACATTATTATTATTAACTGTATCATTATTATTGTATCATTATTGTTAATATTAATTATTACAATTAAGATTATGGATATGCTAATTATGGATAATACTAATCTTATGAATATTATTATCACTACAATAAGTAAAATTATTATTATCATTATTATCATTATGATTGAAGAAAGTAAATTATTACTAATATTATGATTACTAATATTATTATCTTTACAAAATATTAACATTTAGTATTATTATTATTATTATTATTATTATGATTATGATTAAAATTATTATTATTATGAAAAATAATACAAATTATTTCATTAATGTTAGTAACTTGTATCATTTTATAAACATTAGTATTATTATTATCATTAACATAAGAATTAGTATTATTAATATTATTATTATTAGAATAATTACGATTATGAAAATAAAAGCATTAATGATATTATTGAAGTTATAAGCAAAGGAATAAAGATTATATATATATATATATATATATATATATATATATATATATATATATATATATATATATATATATATATATATATATTTTAATACACATAACTTAACTATATTAATATATCTATATATAAAATGAATATATATATAATAAAACTTACTAATCTACTATATAAATGAATTACATCACTAATAATAATATATTTGTTCGATCGCAATTATGTGTATTAATATATATACAAATGATATCGGTTCGTGAATCCGAGGCCAACCCTGCATTGTTCAATATAGTCATATGTATTTTTACTACAAAATACATTATGTGAGTTTCATTACTCCCTTTTTAAATGCTTTTGCAATATATATTTTTGGGACTGAGAATACATGCGCTGTTTTTATAAATGTTTTACGAAATAGACACAAGTAATTAAAACTACATTATATGGGTGAATGATCGAAGCCGAATATGCCCCTTTTTACTTGGTAACCTAAGAATTAGCAAACCGATCTACTAATTGACGCGAATCCTAAAGATAGATCTATTGGGCCTAACGAACCCCATCCAAAGTACCGGATGCTTTAGTACTTCGATGTTGTTTTTATCATGTCCAAAGGATTTTCCGGAATGATAGGGGATATTCTTATATGTATCTTGTTAATGTCGGTTACCAGGTGTTCAATCCATATGAATGATATTTTTGTCTCTATGCATGGGACGTATATTTATGAGAACTGAAAATGAAAATCTTGTGGTCTATTAAAATGATGGAAATGATTATTTATGTTAAACTAATGAACTCACCAACCTTTTGGTTGACACTTGAAAGCATGTTTATTCTCAGGTATGAAAGAAATCTTCCACTGTGCATTTGCTCATCTTAGAGATATTACTTGGAGTCATTCATGACATATTTCAAAGGACGTTGCATTCGAGTCGTCGAGTTCATCAAGATTATTATTAAGTCAAATTTAGTTGGATGTATTATGAAATGGTATGCATAATGTCAACTTTCGATGAAAAGAAAGTTTTTCTTTTAAAAACGAATGTAATGTTTGTAAAATGTATCATATAGAGGTCAAATACCTCGCGATGTAATCAACTATTGTGAATCGTTTATAATCGATATAGACTTCGTCTAGATGGATTAGGACGGGTCTCTACAACCTGGATAGACAACGTTTAGAACACAAACCGTATAACCCCGAATGTGAGAAGAAACTTACCATGTGCAAATTAATCGTTAATATAGCTTGTAAGTAACTTGTGATCTTGAACCAACTCATCACTACTCGACACAGTCTGTCACCACCAATCACTACTTGTCACTACTAAGACACTACTTGAACACACTCGTCATCTCATACCACTACTCAGTACTGTTTATCACTGATAACTACTACTCAATGCCTCCTCTCACTGCTAGTCACAACTGATCACTGCTTTTCACTGCTTGTCATTACTAAATACTACTTACTACTACCCCTTGCTACTTGCTACTACTCAATACTACTCATTACTGCTTACCACTACTAAGTAACACTCGACACTACTAACACCTCCGTATTTTACTACTCGCTAATGTGCATCACAACTCATTTCTGATATGTCTTTAGAGGAGGAATTCCTGATAACCGATTACATCACAACTCATCACAGTACGTAGTAGATATTATCCACTCGATTACCAACTTACCTATCATTCAGCCATCCGTCGTCCATGATTTTGTTTTCTAACACGAGCCTACCGACTGAAGACCATTATGCCTTATTGGGTGCATTAGAGTACATGTGCATATACTTATGATGTGAGCATGCTATCTAACAACTTATACGTTACTACTATTATCACTGCTTACCACAACCCATCGCTACTTATCGCTAACGCCACCACTTATTGCTACTAGTAATACTACCCGTTACCATATCCCTCATCATTTTTCCAACATACTATTCTTAAGCGACAATCATTTTCATTATACCCACAAACATTACCAACCAACTTTGAACACCTCGACGTGAACTACACTTCATCTGTTCCTGCGAGACACACCCGTCTGGGAGTTTGTACCAACCCTTTTCCGATTAAATACCAGATTTGGTTTGAGTCACCATTACACCTTGTTCATTTTCGTTTTCCATGAAATTCGTCACGTTCTCACTCATCAACCATAACGTTTATATATGCTATCAACACCGGTGTTGAGAGAAGCCTTACGCAAAGGAAGTTTGGTCGCAATGTTTATAACCCTGTACCTTCCTTAGACAACGTGTACTCTATAGAACTATTAAACTGGGAAGTTTTAACCTCGTGGTTGAAACAAACTGGTTATCTGACGATATAACCAAGGCAGCTATGACAAGAAGGCTATTCGAATTCCTTTCCTGACAGTAATGGTGTACAGAGAGGAGATTAGTACACCGTCATGTTACATTAATTACTCGAAGGTCCAAAAGTACATGAGATGAGAATATCTCGCAATTCTGGCACATGTGAGTAAAGATGAGCCGACATTTAGAGATTGCCCTGAGGTTACCCGTCCATCCCACCGTGAAGTCGAATTTCGGATTGATTTGGTGCCAGCAGCTACACCCGTTACGCGTACAATATACGGACTTGCACATTTAGAACTACAAGATCTTCCCGTGGTGAAGAACATCAGAGTTGTAATGCCCTAATTTGTGGCCGGTACTAGAAGGTGGGTCACATAGCCATGAATTAATGAGTTGGAGCTCCAGTCTTATTTGTTAAGAAGAAGGATGGGTCGATAAGATTATGTATCGACTATAGAGAATTGAACAAGTTGACAATCAAGAATCGGTATCCGCTACCGAGGATTGATGACTTATTTGATCAGCTACAGGGATCTAGTTGTTATTCGAAGACTGATTTGAGATCCGGGTATCACCAATTGAGAGTCAAAGAAGCCGATGTCCCGAAGACAACATTTAGAACACGTTATGGACATTATGAGTTTACAGTGATGTCGTTTGGTTTGATGAATGCACCAGCAGTGTTCATGGACCTCTTGAACCGTGTGTGTAAGCCATACCTAGATAAAATTGTCATTGTATTTATTGATGATATATTGGTGTACTCCAAGAACAAGGAAGAGCACGAACAGCATCTACAATCGATATTGACCATGCTTAGAAAAGAGCAGCTGTATTCAAAGTTCTCTAAGTGTGACTTTTGGTTACCAGAAGTACAATTTCTTGGCCATGTTGTAGGGGCCAATGAAATTCAAGTTGATCCAGTAAAGATTGAGTTGGTTAAGAATTGGGAAACTCCAAAGACGCCAACTCAGGTTCGGCAATTTTTGGGTCTAGCTGGTTACTACCGGAGATTCATTGAAGGATTCTCTAAGATTGCCCGACCATTAACTGCGTTGACTCATAAGGGCAAGAAGTTTGAGTGGTCAGAATCTCAAGAGACTGCCTTTAAGTTATTGAAAGAGAAGTTAACAACTGCCCCAGTATTTTCTCTACCCGAGGGAAGTGAAGATTTTGTTGTTTATTGTGATGCCTCACATCAAGGAATGGGTTGCGTGCTTATGCAACGAAACAAAGTTATTGCTTATGGATCACATCAGTTAAAGATACACGAGCAGAACTACACTACGCATGATTTTGAGTTAGGAGCTGTTGTCTTTGCACTTAAAATGTGGAGACACTACCTGTTTGGAACCAAGTTCACTATCTTCACTGACCATAAGAGTTTACAGCACATATTCGATCAGAAGCAACTCAACATGAGACAGCGACGTTGGATGGAACAACTTAACGATTATAACTGCGTACTTCAATACCATCCTGGCAAGGCGAATGTTGTGGCAGATGCCTTAGCAGAAAGGAGCGAGAGAAACCTCTCAGGGTTAAAGCGCTTAACATACTTGTCCGTACGAATCTCACATCACAAATCCGCGAAGCACAACAAGAAGCCATGAAACAAGAGAATGTTGATGTTGAATTTCTCAAAGGGATGGATAAGAAGTTTGACATCAAGGAGGATGGAACATGGTATTTTGCTAACCGAATTTGGGTACCAAAGTTCGGTGGATTGAGAGAACTAGTGTTGGAAGAAGCACACAAATCGAGGTACTTAATTCATCCGGGAGCATATAAGATGTACCAGGATTTGAAGGCATTTTATTGGTGGCCAAATTTGAAAGCTGACATTCCTACTTATGTCGGGAAGTGCTTGACTTGCGCTAAAGTCAAGGCTGAGCATCAGAAGCCATCAGGATTATTAACTCAACCAGAGATTCCCCAGTGGAAGTGGGAAGGTATTTCCATGAACTTCATTACGAAACTGCAGAGAATGGCGGGAGGTCACGATACTATTTGGGTTATCGTAGATCGTCTCACTAAGTCCGCACACTTCTTACCGATAAGGGAAACTGATAAAATGGAGAAGTTGGCTCAGATCTACATTAAAGAAGTCGTCTCTAGGCATGGAGTGCCTATATCCATTATATCCGATCGCGACAACAGATTTACTTCCAGGTTTTGGCAATCGTTACAGAAAGCAATGGTGACCCATTTAGATATGAGTACAGCATATCACCCCCAGACGGATGGCCAGAGCGAACGAACTATTCAGACTTTTGAGGACATGTTGAGAGCGTGTGTCATTGATTTCGGAAACGGATGGGATAAGTATTTACCACTAGCTGAGTTCTCATACAATAACAGCTACCATGCGCGCATTAAAGCTGCACCTTTCGAAGCATTGTATGGAAGGAAGTGTAGATCTCCCGTTTGTTGGAGAGAGTTGGGAGATAGTCAGTTGACAGGTCCTGAGATTATTCAGGAGACAACTGAGAAAGTTCTACAGATTCAGGAACGATTGAGAACGGCTCGAAGTCGTCAAAAGAGTTACGTCGATGTTAGACGAAAGGACATAGAGTTCCAAGTTGGTGACATGTTATGCTTAAAGTATCACCTTGGAAGGGTGTTGTACGATTTGGGAAACGAGGTAAACTGAGTCCTAGATATGTTGGACCATTTGAGATAACTGAAAGAGTTGGACCAGTAGCTTACATATTGGAACTGCCACAAGCACTCAGTGGTATTCATGACGTTTTCCATGTATCCAATCTAAAGAAGTGCCTAGCTAATGATAATTTGATTATTCCTTTAGAGGAACTACGATCGACGACAAAATTCATTTCATTGAGGAACCTGTTGAAATCTTGGACCGTGAGGTCAAACAGTTGAAGCAAAGCAGAATTCCTATCGTTAAAGTTCGGTGGAACGCAAGAAGAGGACCAGAGTTCACGTGGGAGCGTGAAGACCAGATGAGGCTGAAATATCCGCAACTGTTTCCCGAGGAAACTACTTCAGTGGACGATCACTAAAATTTCGGGACAAAATTTTCAATAACAGGTGGGTAATGTAACAACCCTGATTTTTCCGTTACTTCCGTTAACCTTCCGTTTGTTTATTTAACGGCGCTTATTTAACTTTTATGTGTTTACGTGTATTAAATGCGTACTTGATCTTCGGAGGGTTTTAATAATTAATATGGGTTGATATTAATTCAAATAAATATTTCGGATAATGAAATACGATAAAAACGATACGATTTTTATCATAGCTTTTTGAGCAACGAAACGTTCAGGTCTATTTTAATAATTAATTTTATTAATTATTAATTTTTTAAAATATTTAATTTATTGGGTTTTCAATAAATTAAACAATTGGTTGCGTTTAATGATCGGGTTAGCATTCCGGGCCTTCGGTACGACTAAACGGCACTTAAAACGGACCACAATTTTACGGAATTGCAAAATACGAGCCCGGGAACACTCCCATGGGGCCCATCGGCCAAAACCCACCATCCCACCCCTTTTCTTTCCACTTTGGGCCACTAGTGACTAATCCATGCTAATTTGTATTAGGCCCTAACTATATAATACAAGACTTAACCTAATTTTACTGCATAATAACCCTTACAAAAAAAAAGGCAGTCGACTCCCTCCCTGGCTCCCTCCCATCGTCGACCAACACCATCACCACCATACCTTCATCTTTCAAAATTAGCAAAAGTGCTATACACGAATCGCGTTCATCTCCTCGTTCTCTATCCGTTGGTATAAACAATTTTGTGATCTAAGGTATAATTGCATAAATCCTAATTCTTAAAATATGAATTTTATTAAAGTTTCATAGTTATGTTGTCAATTGCTCAAGTCTATACGCGTACGTGTTAATTGTGAACGTTAATTTGGTTGTTTGATGCGCTAGAGTTTAAAAACGAATTTGTATTTGCTTGATCAGAAAAATTAAGTTTTTCAAATGTTAATTATTATGTTATAATCAGATTCCTTGTGAAAAACTATTGAGTTTAGGCTTTGGATTCGCTTGATTTCATTTCCGTATGATTAAGTTATGTCAATTAGAATTATCGTTGTGTTTTTGTTGCTTGATCAGAAATCTGGTATTGATAGAAAACGAATTGGCATGTGAGACTTATACCACTGGAAATATAGTTTAAATACACTCATGTTAGACTAGGATATCATGTCTTTTGCTTATGTATAGCCCGAGATATGCTAGAATTAGTGTAAATGTAGTTTTATACAGCACTTGCATGAAAATAACCTTGTATGATAAAATGTGTTAACCTCTGTGATTAAAGATTTGCATATATGAAAAGTAGACAAAAATTACTTCATCTTTCATGTGGATATCATAGGCTAATTGTTTCTAGATCTTCGGATAATCGAATGCGAATGTGACTAACTAAATGGGATTCGAATCTGTAAATTGATCTCGATTTTGTACTCTGTGGATTATGTGAATTGTTTGAGCATGTATTCTTCTGGGAAATGAAACTTAACATGATATTTGACTTATTGTTAGTTTATGTCAATCTCTGAAACCTTATGCATTGGGCACAATAGAGCCATACTTTATGTGAATTCTGATTTGAGCTGAAAACTGAATGTTCAACTTGCACGAATAAACTGTACCAATTGGAAAAACAAAAGTTGCTAGATTTTTTATATGTGTTAATTTGATTTGTCCTTGAACTATGGCCACTGGACTTGTATCAATTTCATGTCCCTAACTCCGGTTATAGCCAAAATGAAATCAGTGCGCGGTCAGAAACTGACTTGACAAACCCCAAATGTATCCCTTCTGATTCATGACTTTCAATTGTCGTATGAGTCCCTGGCTGGACTTTTTGGAATCAATTTTAAGTATATTTATGATCTGTAGTTTTTCATATTTACTTGAATTTTGTACCATGATATAATGTGCTAAGTATGCTACGTGTTCATAAACTTTGTGCATGACGATAAACTGAAATTGTAAAAATGATCATTCATGACCTAAAACGTATTGTTTGACTTAGGTTTGACATGTTGACCAATATTTGACATGAAACTACTAATGTTGACTTTAGTTGACCACATTGACCAAGTTTGACTTTCGGTTTGACTTCGGTTGACTTTGTTTGACTTGCATGATATAGTTGACTTTTACTTTGAAACACGTCAAGTCGAGCAATAAGACAACGTACACTATGAAACCACACTTATTTAAGATACATATATTGACCAACCTACATACGTATGAAAGGACCCGTTCATATACATTATAAACGATTCACAATAGTTGATTACATTGCGAGGTATTTGACATCTATATGATACATTTTACAAACATTGCATTCTTTTTTAAAAGACAAACTTTCTTTACATCGAAAATTGACAGGCATGCATACCATTTTATAATATCCACTATCCAACTATAAATTGATTTAATAATAATCTTTGATGAACTCAATGACTCGAATGCAACGTTCTTCGAAATATGCTATGAAAGACTACAAGTAATATCTTTAAAATGAGCAAATGCACAGTGGAAGATTTCTTTAACACCTGAGAATAAACATGCTTTAAAGTGTCAACCAAAAGGTTGGTGAGTTCATTAGTTTAACATATGTAACAACCCGACTTTTTCCGTTTACTATCGTTACTTATCCGTTAAGTATTTAACGGTGATTATTTAAACTTTGTGTATTTAATTAAATTAAATAGATACCTAATATAAGAATGTTTGAATTAATATGTTATATTAATTTACGATTTATTTCGGTTAGCGAAAGAATTAGAAAACGTTACGATAAGGTTAATCGCCTAGAAGACTTTTCAGTTTACGGAACTCAAGAAAACGACACAATAATTATTTTCGATAATTAATGACTTTAAGGAAATTATTATTTTTAATTTATTATTAGTTTAATGAATTAAACTCGGTGATTGCGTTTCAAAGACTAGTTAACGTTCCGGAGACCCGGTACGGTTAACGGCACTCGAAATGAACCACGCGCTTACCAAGAGTTAACGAAAACCGAGCCCGAGACCCCATGAGAAGGACATTCGGCCGACCCCCCCCTAGTGGACCCCTTTTGGACTCTTAATTTCTTATTTGGGCTATGTGATTAGTGGTGGATTAGATTAAGGCCCTAAACTAGAAGTATAAAAGGAAAAGGAAACTTGTAAACCCTCCCCATTTGTTTTCTTGGCCGAGATTTTGCTCCCCTCTCCCCCTTGTTGGCCGTCGACATCACCCCCACCATAACCACCATCATTACTCAAAATTAGGACAAGTTTTTAAGATCAAAGTTGCTCGTTACATCATTCTACATCTAGTATTGTGTATTGATTGTGTTATAAAGGTATAATTGTAAACCTTAATCTCTATAAATCAGTTTTTTGATCAATTACATAGTGTATTAGAGTCTAGTGCTCAATTAATGGTGTCTAGTGTTGTTAATAGTTGATTGATTGCGTAATTAACGTTGTTTGATTGAAAAACGAATTTATTTATTGATGATCTGATTAATTTGACATGAAATCTGACTTTGTAATATGTTTAATTAGAAAGATATCGAAAATTTATTAATTTTAGACTCCGATTTTGCGTGATTTCGTTTTCGTATGATCAAGATGTGCTTAATCGAAGTTTTCGTTAGGTTTTGCATGAAATCCGAATTTTCTGAGTTGAATGCTTTGTGTTTTAGCTTATGAAAGTTATGCTACTGTATTCCTTGTAAAAAGTTATGCAATTTAGACTAAAGATTTGCGTTAAAAGGTTATATGAAGCTTCCGATATGATCAAACGAAGTTTTGGTTCGTAAATAATGCTGAATCTGTTTTTAAGTTTACATAAAAATTTATAGAATGAACTAGGTATTGATTTAGACTTTGAACTTCTCGAATATGTTAGTTTATATGTTAATTGACATGTTTCATTTGTATTACAACTTGTGAGAACGTGATTTTCCATGAGATATATGTTCGTCTAAATGATATGTCCGATTGATGTTCAGAAACTGATGAGTCTGTAATGATTTGCAAATTTGTATGAACTGGCTAAAGTAATGTTTCTGGTTATTTTATCACTTAAATTTTGAGATGTCTTGAGATGACATCAATTGGCCATTCGTCAATATCTATTTTCTATATTTTATGAAAAATGTTTTTAAACTGACGCGCGAGCAGAATTTTCTGTAATGAACCTGAACTTGAGCCTTTCTGATATTGGACTTTTAATTATCGTATGAGGCTTTTTCCGAACTTTTTGGAATCTATTTTAAGGCTAGTTATGATCTGGAGTTTATCATAATTTTATGAATTATGTGTTATGTGCTATGAGTGTATCTCTTTACGACGTATGATTTTTGAAGGTTTACCTTAAGATGCGGGAAATGCGATTTACTAAATTACGAGCGATAACATGTTATATGACTTAAGTATGATTCATTGACTATGTTTGCATGACATACTGAGATGTTTGACTTTAGTTGACCTATTTGACCGAGTTGACTTTTGGTTTGACTTTGGTTGACTTTTGTTGGCTTGCTTGGATTAGTTGACTTTTACTTGGTTGTTGTCTGAGCACTAGAACTTTACGTACACTATGGGTTGATAATTTTGACCTATTAGTGTATACTTAAGATGATTTACTTTATTAGGTTGCATTATTCAAGTCGAAAGTTTCGACAACAGTACAATTTGCTAAGATCTTTACGAGTGCTTTTGCTAAGGTGAGTCTACAGTCCCTACTACGTTTTTACAGGGATGAGATGCATGCTTTTTACAAATGTTTTACGTGTTTGGCACAAGTAACTTACTAAGAATATACATATGAGTTCAGATCAAAAATCCCTTAGCTTGATTGTATTAATTACTTTGTAAGCTCAACTTATAGGGACGGTACCGTTAGGTTTGACAAACCTCACCGCAACATTAAACAGGTGCTTATGTAGTTGTAACACGTACACTTGATCGGTGTATCGCCAGTATAGGGTAAACTAAAGACGTGTGCTAGGCTCACGCAAAGGTTAAAGCTTTATAATCAAGTGCTCATGATAATGTATACTTTTCCAGTGATGTTTTCTAAGAAAATCTTGTGGCCTTACTTATGAAATGATTTACTAAACCTGTAGTTTCACTCAACGTTTTCATTGATGTTTTGCATGTTTCATCTCAGGTACATAGAGCTAGTGCTTCCGCTTTATTTGAAGTTATGTGTTGTTTGCTGCTAGAACTGGACGGCGTCCAGCATGATTTCAATTTTTATTTCAAGAACAAATATTCGCATTTAAACAGTTTTCTCTGATGTTTTGGGTTTATATACTATGGTCATTGACGTCAAATATTTCCAGTTACATTTTCTTTAATAAATGACTTTGTTTTCATGGTTAATGCGAATACATTTTGGAAACGTCTCATATAGAGGGCGTGACCGCTAAACTGTGGGACCAGGAGTAAATATTCTGTTAGTAGATTCTGACGGGGTATTACATTTGGTATCAGAGCAGATTGGTTACCTAGGACTAGGCTGCATTAGAGAGTCGAACGTTAGGACAACTAGTACGTCTAGACTATAACCGTAGACTCGTTAGGTTGCATGAACCCTAATAGATGAAATTGCTATGATTACTTGGTATCTAATATGATATGATTACTAAGTTACTAACTTTGTGCTTTCTTTGTGTGCTAGATGACTACTTCCAATCCTATCATTCTTACCGACTCCGACACAGAATCCGAGGAAACCGTGCAAGCGCAAGGAAATACGATACTAGAATTTGTGGATGATACCGAATCGGAACCCGAGATGGAACCCGAGCATGAGAATGAGCCTAAAGGAAAAGAACCGGCAGAGGATTCCGAGGAAGAAACGGAGCCCGAATCCGAATCCGAACCTGATATACCCGATTCACCCCAGCCACCTTTTATTAAACCCACCATGTTGACCCCTACGGACCGAGAGGCCACTGTAGGATACCGAAAGGACCTGCTCGAGGCAACAACCCCTTTTGTTAGAGTATTCGTTACGATAACCAATCACTTAAGATGTGTCGACGTTACTATCCCTATGACACTTCTACATCTACTTCTAAACCTAGTACCTCTACTGCTACTGCTAATGACAACAACCCTAGTGACCTCACGTTGCGAGTCAAAAATTTGGAGAGAATGGTCGAGTATTTGTTGAAGGAACTCTAGAAACGCAAATAGAGACCGCTCGACTAGATTTGTTCCACGCTATTGAACATTATTTGATTATTATTGTTTATTTTATGATGCTCGCACATACATTATTATTTGTGGTTTTACTTATGTGGTTTTACTTATGACATGAGGATTATATTACTTTTATTGGTTATGCATGAATTTCAGAACAAAAAGTTTATTTCTTTAAGTGTTGGTTTACTACTGGAAATTTATGTTTAGTGTTGCTAATACTATTGCTAATTAGTGATAAGGTTACCAGTGTACATTGTTCATACTACTGCTACTACTAAACACTATGTATCACTACTACATACCAATAAGTGTTACTAAAATCGCTATGATTTAATATTAGTTACTATGCATCATTCCGTTGCTAGTATATTTTATATATCGATTTCATTGAAACTAACCGAATGTATTATCTTGACCAGAAAGATAATGCCGCCCAAGCAAATTTCCCAAGCAGATGTTCGTCGGTGGATTACTGAAGGACTGACCGAGGTCGTGGCAGAACTCCGTAATGGAACCAATAGCAACAATGTGAACACTACGAATCAGCGAAACCAGGATACGGCCAATACTCAGAACAATGGACAAGCAGGGTGTACGTACAAGACCATCTTGAGTTGTGAACTAAGCTCCTTTAATGGTATCGAAGGTCCAGTTGATTTGGCTCGTTGGTTTGAGAAGCTCGAGTCAGTCTTCCGTATCAGTGGTTGTAGAGATGCGGATAGAACGAAGTTCGCAACTTCTAAGTTATTAGATGGCGCCTTGACGTGGTGGAATACCTATGCAAACTCAGTAGGTATGGATCAGGCTTTTGAGACTCCATCGGAGTGTTTGAAACGACGAATGATCGCAGAGTATTGTCCCTACACTGAAACTGTTAAGATGGAGTGAGAACTCCAGAACCTGAAGTTAGTGGGTAATGATTTGACTAGTTACAATAAGAGATTCTTTGAGCTTGCTCTCATGTGTCCACATATGGTTACTCCCGAACGTCGCAAGATCACTCTTTATGCGAACGGTTTGACCGAGAAAATTCAAAGTGGTGTGACTACTTTGAAGCCGAGAACTTTACAAGAAGCTGTCGAGATGGCTAGTGAGTTAATTGATCAAGTTGAACAGCGAGGGACGACTCCTACCTCAAATGAGACTAAAACTCATGATAATAAGAGGAAATGGAACAATAACAATAATTCATGGAAGAATTACAATCAACAGCCCTTTAAGAAACAAGATACTGCTAAAAATAATGCTGCAACCTCAAGCGCTAATTCTGGTTATAAGGGAAAGTTCCCGTTGTGTGTTAAGTGTAATAGGCATCATCCGGGGGATTGTTTGAAGATAAGTGCAAGAGGAATGGACACTTGGCTGCCGAGTGTAAAACTGGTACGAATATGTGTTATGGGTGCGGAAAAGAAGGTCATTTCCGGAAGGATTGCCCAACTGCTAGTAAGGCTAATGAACCTACGAGAGGAAGAGCTTTCAACATTAACTCCAGTGAAGCTCGTGATGATTCTAAGCTAGTCACGGGTATGTTTCTTCTCGATAATCAACATGTTTATGTACTTTTCGATTCCGGAGCTGATAGAAGCTTTGTGTCTAGAGATTTTTGCCATAATCTTAAGAATACTGTTTCGTCCTTAGAGAACTTATATTCTATAGAGCTAGGAAATGGTAATCTAATGAGTACTGATAAGGTTTACCGTGATTGTATTTTGACTTTGGCTGGAATGTCATTTAAGATAGATGTTATACCGATTAAGCTAGGAATTTTCGATCTTGTGGTTGGAATGGACTGGTTAGCCAAGAATAAAGCCGACATTGTTTGTCATCAGAAAGCGATTCGCATTCCTGTTGCTGAAGGTGAACCTTTAATGGTGTATGGAGAGCGAAACAATATGCCGTTACATTTCATTAATTGTTTGGAGGTGCAGAAACACATGAGAAAAGGTTGTCTTGCTATGCTGGTTCACGTAAGCAAAACTGAATCGGAAGGTAAGAGACTTGAAGATTTGCCCATTGTTAGAGAATTTCCCGATGTTTTTCCAGATGAGTTACCCGGATTACCTCCACCTAGAGATGTAGAATTCCAGATTGATTTAGTTCCCAGAGCGGCACCTGTAGCGTGTGCACCATATAGACTTGCACCACCCGAACTGCAAGAGTTATCTAGTCAACTGCAAGAGCTTTTAGATAAAGGATTCATTCGACCGAGCTCGTCACCATGGGGAGCTCCAGTACTGTTTGTGAAGAAGAAGGATGGATCTATGAGACTCTGTATCGATTATAGAGAGTTGAATAAGTTGACTATCAAGAATAGATATCCGTTACCGAGGATTGATGACTTGTTCGATCAATTGCAAGGATCAACATGTTATTCAAAGATCGATCTAAGGTCAGGTTATCACCAGATGAGAATGAAGGAAGCGGACATACCAAAGACAGCGTTTAGGACACGCTATGGTCATCATGAATTTACCGTAATGCCGTTTGGATTGACGAATGCACCGGCTGTGTTCATTGATCTCATGAACCGTGTGTGTAAGCCATATCTAGACAAGTTTGTTATTGTGTTCATCGATGATATTCTGGTGTATTCCAAGAGTGAGGAAGAACATGAACAACATCTCCGTTTGTTACTAGAGATGCTCAAGAAGGAGCAGTTGTACGCGAAATTTTCGAAATGTGACTTTTGGTTGCGAGAAGTGCAATTTTTGGGTCATATCGTAGGAGTCAATGGTATCCAAGTTGATCCTGCGAAGATAGAGACAGTGAAGCAATGGGAGACTCCCAAGTCGCCAACATAGATACGACAATTTTTAGGTCTTGCGGGTTATTATAGGAGATTCATTGAGAGATTTTCTACTATTGCCCGACCGTTAACAGCATTAACTCACAAGGGTAAGAAGTATGAATGGACAATGTTGCATGAAGCTGCATTCCAGTTGTTAAAGGAGAAGTTAACGACTACGCCTATTTTATCTTTACCCGAAGGAACCGAGGATTTTGTAGTTTACTGCGATGCTTCACGACAAGGTTATGGTTGCGTGTTGATGCAACGTACGAAAGTGATTGCTTATGCATCCCGACAATTGAGGATACACGAGTTAAACTATACGACTCACGATCTAGAACTTGGTGCTGTAATTTTCGCACTAAAGATGTTGAGACATTATCTGTATGGTACGAAGTTCACTGTATTCACTGATTACAAGAGTCTGTAGCATATTTTCGATCAGAAACAGCTTAATATGAGACAGAGACGTTGGATTGAATTGTTAAACGATTACGATTGCGACATTAGCTATCATCCCGGTAAAGCTAATGTAGTGGCAGATGCTTTGAGTAGGAAGGAGAGAGTTAAGCCTATTCGAGTTAGAGCATTGAACTTGACTATTCAAAGGAACCTTACTTCTCAGATATGTGATGCACAGGTAGAGGCGTTGAAAGAAGAGAATGTTGCTACCGAATCACTTCGAGGAATTGATAAGAAGTTTGTCACTCGAGATGATGGAACCCGGTATTTTATCGACAGAATATGGGTACCGAATTTTGGCGGATTAAGGGAACTAGTGCTAGAAGAGGCACATAAGACAAGGTATTCTATTCATCCTGGATCCGACAAGATGTACCAAGATCTTAAGGCACTGTATTGGTGGCCTAATATGAAGGCGGAAATCGCTACCTATGTTGGTAAATGCTTAACTTGTGCTAAAGTTAAGGCAGAGCATCAGAAGTCGTCAGGTTTGCGGACACAACCCGAGATTCCTCAATGGAAGTGGGAGAATATTACGATGGATTTTATTACTAAGTTGCCTAAAATGGTAGGAGGTTATGGCACGATATGGGTTATCGTGGATCGTCTTACGAAGTCTGCTCATTTTCTACCGATTAAGGAAACGGATAAGATGGAGTGGTTGGCACAGATTTACTTAAAGGAAGTAGTTTCTCGACATGGAGTGCCACTATCTATTATTTCCGATAGAGACAGTAGATTTACATCTAGATTTTGGCAAGCTTTGCAAGATGCCATCGGAACTCGTTTAGACATGAGTACAGCCTATCATCCGCAGACTGATGGGCAAAGTGAGAGGACAATTCAGACATTAGAAGACATGTTAAGAGCGTGTGTGATTGATTTCGGAATTGGATGGGATAGACATCTACCGTTAGTAGAGTTTTCCTACAACAATAGTTATCACGCAAGTATAAAGGCAGCGCCTTTCGAAGCACTGTATGGCAGAAAGTGCAGATCACCTTTATGTTGGACTGAGTTAGGAGATAGTCAGTTAACTGGTCCGGAGATTGTACATGAGACGACTGAGAAAATCGTGCAGATTCGAGAAAGAATGAAAATAGCACGAGATCGACAAAGGAGCTATGCAGATCTTAAAAGGAAAGATTTAGAATTTCAGGTTGGAGACAAGGTTATGCTCAAAGTGTCACCCTGGAAGGGTGTAGTGCGCTTTGGAAAGAGAGGAAAGTAAAGTCCGAGGTATATTGGACCATTTGAGATTACCGAACGAATTGGACCGGTAGCGTATAGATTGAAACTACCACAAGAACTTAGCGAGATTCACGATACTTTTCATGTTTCCAATTTGAAGAGGTGTTTATCAGATGAAAGTTTGGTGATTCCTTTAGATGAAGTGCAAGTAGATCCTAAGCTTAATTTCATTGAAGAACCTGCTGAGATTATGGATCGCGAGATTAAGCAACTAAAGCAAAGCAGAATTCCATTGGTTAAGGTTAGATGGAATGCCCGAAGAGGACCGGAATTCACGTGGGAGCGTGAAGATCAGATGAGACTTAAGTATCCGCAACTGTTTCCCGAGGAGACGACTACGGAGGATGACCACTAAAATTTCGGGACGAAATTTTTCATAACAGGTGGGTAATGTAACAACCCGACTTTTTCCGTTTACTATCGTTACTTCTCCGTTAAGTATTTAACGGTGATTATTTAAACTTTGTGTATTTAATTAAATTAAATACATACCTAATATAAGAATGTTTGAATTAATATGTTATATTAATTTACGATTTATTTCGGTTAGCGAAAGAATTAGAAAACGTTACGATAATGTTAATCGCCTAGAAGACTTTTCAGTTTACGGAACTCAGGAAAACGACACAATAATTATTTTAGATAATTAATGACTTTAAGGAAATTATTATTTTTAATTTATTATTAGTTTAATGAATTAAACTCGGTGATTGCGTTTCAACGACTAGTTAACGTTCCGGAGACCTGGTACGGTTAACGGCACTCGAAACGAACCACGCGCGTACCAAGAGTTAACGAAAACCGAGCCCGAGACCCCATGAGAAGGCCATTCGGCTGACCCCCCCTAGTGGACCCCTTTTGGACTCTTAATTTCTTATTTGGGCTGTGTGATTAGTGGTGGATTAGATTAAGGCCCTAAACTAGAAGTATAAAAGGAAAAGGAAACTTGTAAACCCTCCCCATTTGTTTTCTTGGCCGAGATTTTGCTCCCCTCTCCCCCTTGTTGGCCGTCGACATCACCCCCACCATAACCACCATCATCACTCAAAATTAGGACAAGTTTTGAAGATCAAAGTTGCTCGTTACATCGTTCTACATCTAGTATTGTTGATTGATTGTGTTAGAAAGGTATAATTGTAAACCCTAATCTCTATAAATCAGTTTTTTAATCAATTACATAGTGTATTAGAGTCTAGTGCTCAATTAATGGTGTCTAGTGTTGTTAATTGTTGATTGATTGCGTAGTTAACGTTGTTTGATTGAAAAACGAATTTATTTATTGATGATCTGATTAAGTTGACATGAAATCTGACTTTGTAATATGTTTAATTAGAAAGATATCGAAAATTTATTAATTTTAGACTCCGATTTTGCGTGATTTCGTTATCGTATGATCAAGATGTGCTTAATCGAAGTTTTCGTTAGGTTTTGCATGAAATCCGAATTTTCTGAGTTTCATGCTTTGTGTTTTAGCTTATGAAAGTTATACTACTGTATTCCTTGTAAAAATTTATGCAATTTAGACTAAAGATTTGCGTTAAAAGGTTATAAGAAGCTTCCAATATGATCAAACGAAGTTTTGGTTCGTAAATAATGCTGAATCTGTTTTTAAGTTTACATAAAAATTTCTAGAATGAACTAGGTATTGATTTAGACTTTGAACTTCTGGTATATGTTAGTTTATATGTTAATTGACATGTTTCATTTGTATGAGAACTTGCGAGAACGTGATTTGCCATGAGATATATGTTCGTCTAAATGATATGTCCGATTGATGTTCAGAAACTGATGAGTCTGTAATGTTTTGCAAATCTGTATGAATTGGCTAGAGATGTCTTGAGATGACACCAATTGGCCATTCGTCAATATCTATTTTCTATATTTTATGAAAAATGTTTTTAAACTAACGCGCGAGCAGAATTTTCTGTAATGAACCTGAACTTGAGCCTTTCTGATATTGGACTTTTAATTATCGTATGAGGCTTTTGCCGGACTTTTTGGAATCAATTTTAAGTCTAGTTATGATCTAGATTTGATCATAATTTTATGAATTATGTGTTATGTGCTATGAGTGTATCTCTTTACGACGTATGATTTTCGAAGGTTTACCTTAAGATGCGGGAAACGCGATTTACTAAATTACGATCGATAACATGTTGTATGACTTAAGTATGATTCGTTGACTATGTTTGCATGACTTACTGAGATGTTTGACTTTAATTGACCTATTTGACCGAGTTGACATTTGGTTTGACTTTGGTTGACTTTTGTTGGCTTGCTTGGATTAGTTGACTTTTACTTGGTTGTTGAGTCAGTCTGAGCACTAGAACTTTACGTACACTATGGGTTGACTAATTTTGACCTATTAGTGTATACTTAAGATGATTTACTTTATTAGGTTGCGTTATTCAATTCGAAAGTTTCGACAACAGTACGATTTGCTAAGATCTTTACGAGTGCTTTTGCTAAGGTGAGTCTACAGTCCCTACTACGTTTTTACAGGGATGAGATGCATGCTTTTTACAAATGTTTTTATGTTTGGCACAAGTAACTTACTAAGAATATACATATGAGTTCAGATCAAAAATCCCTTAGCTTGATTGTATTAATTACTTTGTAAGCTCGACTTATAGGGACGGTACCGTTAGGTTTGACAAACCTCACTGCAACGTTAAACAGGTGCTTATGTAGTTGTAACACGTACACTTGATCGGTGTATCGCCAGTATAGGTTAAACTAAAGACGTGTGCTCGGCTCACGCAAAGGTTAAAGCTTTATAATCAAGTGTTCATGATAATGTATACTTTTCCAGTGATGTTTTCTAAGAAAATCTGGTGGCCTTACTTATGAAATGATTTACTAAACCTGTAGTTTCACTCAACGTTTTCGTTGACGTTTTGCATGTTTCATCTCAGGTACATAGAGTTAGTGCTTCCGCTTTATTTGAAGTTATGTGCTGTTTGCCGCTAGAACTGGACGGCGTCCAGCATGATTTCTATTTTTATTTCAAGAACAAATATTCGTATTTAAACAGTTTTCTCTGATGTTTTGGGTTCATATACTATGGTCATTGATGTCAAATGTTTCCAGTTACATTTTCTTTAATAAATGACTTTGTTTTCATGGTTAATGCGAATACATTTTGGAAACGTCTCATATAGAGGGCGTGACTGCTAAACTGTGGGACCAGGAGTTAATATTCTGTTAGTGGATTCTGACGGGGTATTACAACATAATCGATCATTTTCATCATTTTAATAGACCACAAGAATTTCATTTCCAGTTCTCATAAATATACGTCCCATGCATAGAGACAAAATTATCATTCATATGGATTGAACACCTGGTAACCGACATTAACAAGATGCATTTAAGAATATCCCCTATCATTCCGGGATCCTCCTTCGGACATGATATAAATTTCGAAGTACTAAAGCATCCGGTACTTTGGATGGGGCTTGTTGGGCCCAATAGATATATCTTTAGGATTCACGTCAATTAGGGTGTTTGTTCCCTAATTCTTAGATTACCAGACTTAATAAAAAGGGGCATATTCGATTTCGATAATTCAACCATATAATGTAGTTTCGATTAATTGTGTCTATTTCGTAAAACATTTATAAAAATTGCGCATGTATTCTCAGCCTAAAAATATAAAGGGTAAAAAGGCAAATGAAACTCACTTTACCAATTATTCCGAATACCGTTAAAAAGAAACGATTTCTCAAATCATCGTGGGCCTCATAACAGAGACTCGTAATCATAATTCAATGTATCTGATAATTCAATCATATGATATTATCTTTTAATTCCGTCAATAACTATATTGAACAAATATCGAAACAACTCGTTTATGTAAAGTATTATATATCTAATACTTTGTTAATGTTTTTAATTAATAAGTATATATTATATATACATATCAGTATACACATAAATGTTCGTGAATCATCTAACATGGTCATAGGGTAATTGATTACATGAATATAGATTTCAAAACTTTCGAGACTCAACATTACAGATTTTGCTTATCGTGTCGGAAACATATAAAGATTAAAGTTTAAATTTGATCGGAAATTTCCGGGTCATCACAACGTATACTTAGGTTGCATTACTCGGCTATAAACTGTACAAGTTAATTGTTCACTTTTCAATCCGAGCGTATCTCAAAGGTGAGTCTACAGTCCCGCTTTTTACATGTTTTCAGGGATGAGAATACACGCTGTTATATTTACATTTTCAAATACTTTGTATTGACATGAGTACTACACATATGCATAATGAGTTTGTTCAAAAAGCCTCTAGCTTAAATACTTTTAATACCATCGGTGTAAGCACAATTTAGATGGACAGATCCGTTAGGTTGACAACCTCACCCGCTATAAAAACTGTGGTGCATTTACTTTGAACATTAAATACATTTGAACAAGTGTATAACATTTTAAGAGGTAAAGGCGGGTATAGTGGCTTCTATACTCGGGTCACTGCTAGTATTCAGGTGCTCGGTTTATGCAAACGATAGAATCTCGTGGTCAAGGAAACTAAACTATTTTTCTAACAACTGTTTTTCAGATACTGTTACATTACTTTAAACCTGTAGATTTACCAACATTATTTGTTGACATATTTTGGCGTGTTGTTATTCTCAGGTATTAATTGCTTCCGCTGTAGAATATTGCTGTTACGTAGAAGTCAAGCCAAGCACTG
The DNA here is from genome assembly GCF_046630445.1 of Rutidosis leptorrhynchoides. Classification (NCBI taxonomy): domain Eukaryota; kingdom Viridiplantae; phylum Streptophyta; class Magnoliopsida; order Asterales; family Asteraceae; genus Rutidosis; species Rutidosis leptorrhynchoides. The sequence continues at coordinate 343,185,266 of NC_092336.1, forward strand.
GGACCAGCGTTAACATTCCGTTAAAGGAAGTTTTGACGAGGTGTTACAATATGCACTAGACTGGATGTGTCATGCGCTCTTAGCCTGACAAGTAGATACCAAAATAACCCAGGAAACAGTCATTGGATTGCTGTCAAAAGTATATTGAAATACCTTAGGAGGACTAAGGATATGTTTCTAATATATGGGTCTGGTGAGGAGGAACTCGCCGTAAAAGGTTACGTAGACGCGAGTTTCCAAACTGATCGAGATGATTCTCGATCAAAAACCGGTTATGTCTTCATGTTAAATGGAGGTGCGGTCTCTTGGAAGAGTTCAAAATAGGATGTTGTTGCGTTATCCACTACAGAGTCAGAGTACATTGCCGCCTCATTGGCAGCTCAGGAAGCTACATGGATGAAGAAATTCATCGACGACTTAGGAGTTGTCCCTTCCATTCAGGACCCTCTTGAGATCTTTTGTGACAACGAGGGTGCGATTGCTCAAATCAAGGAACCTCGTGCTCACCAAAAGACCCATCACATTTAGCGGAGATTCAACTACATAAGGGATGAAGTTGAAAAGGGAAAGATATGTATTCGCAAAGTTCACACAGATCTTAATATAGCGAATCCACTCACGAAGCTCTTACATGGTGCAAAACATCAAGGGCATGTTAGTGCATTGGGCTTCGATATTCTAGTGATTAGTTGTGATCTGTTTTATGTATTGTAACGGAATGAAGCGGTTCAAACTCATTAATATAATTATGGTGTTAATTTATTAATCTTGAGTCATGTTCCTATTTTCCATATTTTATCCATGAATAAGCTATTATTCTAAATTCCGTAGTCGATCACATTTGTGGGAACAAGTGTGAGGTTTAGACTATTATGAACTTGGATTGGTATACATTCACAGGTTGAATGTGGGGCAAGGTTACAACCAAAGTTCATAGATATTAGTGAGATACAAATATTGGAAGACCCGCTCTCAAGATTTACTAAATGGAGCCTTTGTGGTTGATCACATGTAATCTTGAGTAAAGGCAAATATCATTGTATCCTCTGACCTGAGATACATATTGGGTTCGAATAATCACTAAGTATTATGCCTTGATTCTTTCCTTCGCTATTCTGAAATATGGTAGCTCATAAGGAATAGCTCAGGTATAACGCAAGGTATATATTTAAGATATATGTAGTCAAGATGGAATTTGTCCCTCTTATTTGTTGAGAGTCAGACGTCTAAAGCCTGATAAAGTTAGATCTAAAAGAGAGTGATCATTATGTGTCTCTTGGATTTAACATGACATCTAGGATGAAAGGATATAATGAAAAGATTCACCTAATCATATTCGAGATGGGAACTCGAAAGGGGTGATGTTATTGAATGACACAAAGTCATAACATGTTGGGGTTGATGGACGGTCGTTAGGTGGTATCATTTAATTTCTTATGTTTCTCGTGCAAGTAGGAGATTGAAAGTATTTCGTATGCCCGAGAGACATATTAAATTAACGTGGCTAATATGTTATGATCCAAGTCGGGTCATACCCAATAACAAGCTTACCGACACCTTATATGTATTTAATCATAATGACTGGATCGTTAAATGAATACGCAACACTTGGATTTTAGAAAATTGGGTTTCTAAAATATTATCACTTGAGTCAAGTTATTTGGATAATTTATATCTTATGGATTTAATTATTTATAGGTTTAAATAATTATGTTGTGTTATATTTTATAAATTGGTTTATAAACTACAAGTAACTTAACAAATGTATTATATTTTATAACAAGTTTTATTAATTACAATTTTGTTATAAAAATGGCGGTAGTGGCATTTTTGGGACTCCAAGACATCACCCCATGCTTGTTGTTTGTTACTTTTAACAACACAGTTTCATATGATGCATGCAAGTATCTTTTAACAAGCATTGACTCAAGAAATAGACTTAGAAGTAAAGCAACACTCTCTCCTTTTGTTTTTGAGCTGCTGGGCAAAATATTTCAAGGAGAAAGAGAGGTTCTTTTGCTTGGTATTCTAGTTCATTAAGTGTCAAAATCCTAACTAAATTAAAGGTGGTATTGGTGCACAAAAGGCTTGGGGTATTTTCACACTTGAGGCTTCAAGTTAGAGGCTTTCATTCATCATCTTCATCATCATTTTGCTCTTTTGAAAATAGCCCTCAAACACACTTGAGGAGGTATATATCTTACTTCCTTGTTCTTATATGTAAGCATATGTTTCAAGACTTGATAACAATATGGAATTCATTCAAAAAGGTTTAACATATAAACTTGTTTTTATAAACAATCATGCTTCCGCTTTCTTTAACTATCCCAAAATGGTTTTGAGATTATGTTGACATTAATAACTTGTTGTTATGTTGAATTCCATCATATATATATATATATATATATATATATATATATATATATATATATATATATATATATATATATTGTATTATTATTTAATAATACTTTAGATAAAATAAATATTTAATATTTAAAAAATAATTAATTTATTAGTTATTCATATTACGAAATGATTATGAATATAATTAAATATATTATGATTAATAATTCAGTTTTTTTTTAATACATATGATGTGAATTAATTAAAATTTAATTAATATATACTTATGATAAAAGTGTAATTAATGATTAATTAAATAAAATCTATGGTTAGAATTAATTATTTATTTCTTATGATATAATTTAATTATTTATAACTACTTAAGATATAATAACCTAATTAAAAGAACTCATGTTACTATTAATATTTAATTATTAATTAAAAATACTTATATTATAACTAATATTTCATCATTAATTAAATGCATATGTATTATATATTCATATCATTGAAACTTACTAAAAGTGAAATATTTCTAAAAATATAAACTTACTAAAAATAGAAAGTACGCGTGATACCTATTCAAATCTTTTGTCACTTAACTCCAAAGCCACTTCAAGCACTAGGACTATCATACTATGACCCGACCTAAGTTAGATATATTCTGACCAACTTTATTATTTAAGTTGGAGTCTAGATCACTCTTGATCTACTTTATTCGTGTACTTGTTAACTCTTCAGTGCATTCTAAGGTGAGTTATAGTCCCACCTTTTTCTACTGTTTTAAATCCTTTTGGGATGAGAATACATGCTTTTTGTTTTACATATTAGACACAAGTAATCAAAAATGATAAATTATTCATTTGTGAGTTGAACAAAAATATACCTTAGCTTGGTAACTTGTAGCTACGGGCTCTGTACCGTAGGCGCGAATCCTATTGATAGATCTATCGGGCCTGACCGCCCCATTCCTTCTTAGTCATGCTAGTTTTCAAGGGAATATATAGTAGATACATCTGTTCAGTGTATGGTCTATAAAAGGGTAGATAAACCGAGTTAAGTTGGGTTACCAGATGCTCATGAGATAAATGTAATAATGTTTTTAAGACGTTTCTCAACATTAAATGTTGTGGTCTAATTTTATACAGTTGTTATACTAAACCTATAATTTACTCAATATTTTTGTTGACTTTTACTCGCATGTTTTATTCTTAGGTATTTAGATATTGCTTTCGCTGTTTATAGAGGTCATGACCATGCTTTTGGGACCGATGATAACGGGCTGCGTCAATAGCGATTTTGACGGGTCGTTAAAGTTGGTATCAGAGCATTAGTCTTAGCGAACCAGAAATTGCATTAGTGTGTCTAACCGGTAGTTGTTAGGATGCATTAGTGAGTCTAGACTTTGACCGTACCTGTTTATTTTAAGTTTTGCTTATCATTTTTTGCCGGAAAATATATGCTTATCATTCTGAGTTTTGACACATCTTACTGCATTTATTGCGTATGTTGCGTATAGACTAATCTTATTTTATCATATTTATTACGTTAGATTTTTCCTGACACTTTTCCTTAATTCCCTCCGTAATATACGGAATCTTTTTGCCATATATACGCATTTGAGGAGACGAAGATATCATTCAGTATTCAACACCCATTTCATATCGAAAACCTTTATCCGATCGTATAATATGGATTTCTTAGTTAGTTCCTCGAGTTCCGGGAATGATTCCGAGATGGAGATCCACTTGAGCTCCGAAAGCAGTGTAACCGAAATGGATCAACCAATTAGTCATCATTTTTTCTGGATGAAATGGGGGGTGGGTTCGTAGTCAACTTCCACCCACCAAATTTTTCTCTTGGCGAAGAACTGAAGCACTTACCGGAGAACCAATCCGAAATACCATTTTAAACTGTATTCATCCCCTCGTCCTAACCGCCAATCATCCCGGAGTAATAGTCCCGCCAATCATCTTGTCGTCAAAATTAGTTGCTTTTGCTGAACTTAATGCCAGTCTTTGAAAATGCGTTGTTTTACCCTGTTGTGTACATAAGATAAACTGCAAACATATATGCATATTTTTGAAGTTTGGTATATTACCCCACATTCAAAAATTATTAAAATCTAATAATAAAAGTTAGAGAATTATAAAAACTCTTACAATATCAACATAAGTGCTAAATGTAGTAGCATTACAAAAATAAAATAAATAAAACTAAGTAGACTAGGGTTGTTACTAATACCAGTAGGGGTTCCATGCATAACCGTATGTGTTATAGAATGCTTCGGCTGGGTTATACGTAGGATACGGTGGTTGCATCTCTATAGACCAGGGAGGGAATACGGGCGTTGGAGTAGGAATATAGTTTCTACCTATATGTTGGCAATGAGCTATGATTTAATTTTGATGAACTTGCCAATCTTCAAATACTCTATGTCTAGCATTTTCATACTCTTGTGAAGCTATAAACCTTTGCATTTCTATCATTTCATTTCCCCCTCCCACATTACCTGGCTGTTGGTTTCTCTCAACCTGTGGATGTCTACCATTATATCATACTGCGGCGTTATTTCGCCTCTTCAAAACTTTAGCACCATGGTATACATTTAAACCAATTGTATCGTGGGGTTCTGGTTCTTCGATTAATAATCCCCCCCGACTTATATCCACATTGAGATACTCAGCAATTAATGTAATAAATATACCACCTCCTATTATGCTATGCGGTCTCATCCCCCTAACCATAGCTGATAAATAATAACCCACACAATAAGGTATACTTACTGTAGTGACCCGAACTTTTCCATGTTTAAATATATTAATTGAGATTGATATTTACATGATTAAATGTTTCCAATATGTTAAGCAATCAAACTTGTTAAGACTTGATTAATTAAAATATGTTTCATATAGACAATTGACCACCCAAGTTGACCGGTGATTCACGAACGTTAAAACTTGTAAAAACTATATGATGACATATATATGGATATATATATAGTTAACATGATACTATGATAAGTAAACATATCATTAAGTATATTAACAATGAACTACATATGTAAAAACAAGACTACTAACTTAATGATTTTTAAACGAGACATATATGTAACGATTATCGTTGTAAAGACATTTAATGTATATATATCATATTAAGAGATATTCATACATGATAATATTATGATAATATAATAATTTAAAATCTCATTTGATATTATAAACATTGGGTTAACAACATTTAACAAGATCGTTAACCTAAAGGTTTCAAAACAACACTTACATGTAACGACTAACGATGACTTAACGACTCAGTTAAAATGTATATACATGTAGTGTTTTAATATATATTTATACACTTTTGAAAGACTTCAATACACTTATCAAAATACTTCTACTTAACAAAAATGCTTACAATTACATCCTCGTTCAGTTTCATCAACAATTCTACTCGCATGCACCCGTATTCGTACTCGTACAATACACAGCTTTTAGATGTATGTACTATTGGTATATACACTCCAATGATCAGCTCTTAGCAGCCCATGTGAGTCACCTAACACATGTGGGAACCATCATTTGGCAACTAGCATGAAATATCTCATAAAATTACAAAAATATGAGTAATCATTCATGACTTATTTACATGAAAACAAAATTACATATCCTTTATATCTAATCCATACACCAACGACCAAAAACACCTACAAACACTTTCATTCTTCAATTTTCTTCATCTAATTGATCTCTCACAAGTTCTATCTTCAAGTTCTAAGTGTTCTTCATAAATTCCAAAAGTTCTAGTTTCATAAAATCAAGAATACTTTCAAGTTTGCTAGCTCACTTCCAATCATGTAAGGTGATCATCCAACCTCAAGAAATCTTTGTTTCTTACAGTAGGTTATCATTCTAATACAAGGTAATAATCATATTCAAACTTTGGTTCAATTTCTATAACTATAACAATCTTATTTCAAGTGATGATCTTACTTGAACTTGTTTCGTGTCATGATTCTGCTTCAAGAACTTCGAGCCATCCAAGGATCCATTGAAGCTAGATCCATTTTTCTCTTTTCCAGTAGGTTTATCCATGGAACTTAAGGTAGTAATGATGTTCATAACATCATTCGATTCATACATATAAAGCTATCTTATTCAAAGGTTTAAACTTGTAATCACTAGAACATAGTTTAGTTAATTCTAAACTTATTCGCAAACAAAAGTTAATCCTTCTAACTTGACTTTTAAAATCAACTAAACACATGTTCTATATCTATATGATATGCTAACTTAATGATTTAAAACCTGGAAACACGAAAAACACCGTAAAACCGGATTTACGCCGTCGTAGTAACACCGCGGGCTGTTTTGGGTTAGTTAATTAAAAACTATGATAAACTTTGATTTAAAAGTTGTTATTCTGAGAAAATTATTTTTATTATGAACATGAAACTATATCCAAAAATTATGGTTAAACTCAAAGTGGAAGTATGTTTTCTAAAATGGTCATCTAGACGTCGTTCTTTCGACTGAAATGACTACCTTTACAAAAACGACTTGTAACTTATTTTTCCGACTATAAACCTATACTTTTTCTGTTTAGATTCATAAAATAGAGTTCAATATGAAACCATAGCAATTTGATTCACTCAAAACGGATTTAAAATGAAGAAGTTATGGGTAAAACAAGATTGGATAATTTTTCTCATTTTAGCTACGTGAAAATTTGTAACAAATCTATTCCAACCATAACTTAATCAACTTGTATTGTATATTATGTAATCTTGAGATACCATAGACACGTATACAATGTTTCGACCTATCATGTCGACACATCTATATATATTTCGGAACAACCATAGACACTCTATATGTGAATGTTGGAGTTAGCTATACAGGGTTGAGGTTGATTCAAAAATATATATAGTTTGAGTTGTGATCAATACTGAGATACGTATACACTGGGTCGTGGATTGATTCAAGATAATATTTATCGATTTATTTCTGTACATCTAACCGTGGACAACTAGTTGTAGGTTACTAACGAGGACAGCTGACTTAATAAACTTAAAACATCAAAATATATTAAAAGTGTTGTAAATATATTTTGAACATACTTTGATATATATGTATATATTGTTATAGGTTCGTGAATCCACCAGTGGCCAAGTCTTACTTCCCGACGAAGTAAAAATCTGTGAAAGTGAGTTATAGTCCCACTTTTAAAATCTAATATTTTTGGGATGAGAATACATGCAGGTTTTATAAATGATTTACAAAATAGACACAAGTACGTGAAACTACATTCTATGGTTGAATTATTGAAATCGAATATGCCCCTTTTTATTAAGTCTGGTAATCTAAGAATTAGGGAACAGACACCCTAATTGACGCGAATCCTAAAGATAGATCTATTGGGCCTAACAAACCCCATCCAAAGTACAAGATGCTTTAGTACTTCGAAATTTATATCTTATCCGAAGGGTGTCCCGGAATGATGGGGATATTCTTATATATGCATCTTGTTAATGTCGGTTACCAGGTGTTCACCATATGAATGATTTTTATCTCTATGTATGGGATGTGTATTGAAATATGAAATCTTGTGGTCTATTGTTACGATTTGATATATATAGGTTAAACCTATAACTCACCAACATTTTTGTTGACGTTTAAAGCATGTTTATTCTCAGGTGAATATTAAGAGCTTCCGCTGTTGCATACTAAAATAAGGACAAGATTTGGAGTCCATGTTTGTATGATATTGTGTATAAACTGCATTCAAGAAACTGATTTCGATGTAACATATTTGTATTGTAAACCATTATGTAATGGTCGTGTGTAAACAGGATATTTTAGATTATCATTATTTGATAATCTACGTAAAGCTTTTTAAACCTTTATTTATGAAATAAAGGTTATGGTTTGTTTTAAAAATGAATGCAGTCTTTGAAAAACGTCTCATATAGAGGTCAAAACCTCGCAACGAAATCAATTAATATGGAACGTTTTTAATCAATAAGAACGGGACATTTCAGTTGGTATCCGAGCGTTGGTCTTAGAGAACCAGAATTTTGCATTAGTGTGTCTTATCGAGTTTGTTAGGATGCATTAGTGAGGCTGGACTTCGACCGTGTTTACTTGAAAAATAATTGCTTAACAAATTTTGTTGGAAACTATATATTTTTAACATGTGAATATTATGTGATATATTAATCTCTTAACGCGTTTGATATTATGTGATAGATGTCTACCTCTAGAACAAGTTCCATTGATTCACCTAATAATAATGAAGAGTCAAATGTAAATTGGAATGATTCGTGGACTGATTCACAAGTTCCCGAAGAGGAACCGGAAGAAGAGTCGGAACCGGAAGAAGAATCGGAACCGGAAGAAGAATCGGAACCGGATGAAGAAATAGAACCGGTGGGGGAAATAATAAAACGGTTAAGTAAAAGAAAATCCTCAAACAACCGACCAAGGTTAATTATGGTCAATGGTGTTTCCGCCAAGGAAGCAAAATATTGGGAGGATTACCAATTCTCCGATGAATCGGATTCCGACGAGAATTCCGATGATGTTATAGAAATTACCCCAACTGAATTTAAAAAGGTAAAAGAAAATAATAAGGGAAAGGGCATAAAAATAGAGAAATCTAATTCCAACCCCGATGAACTTTATATGTATCGTCGACCCTCGAAGTCCTTAAGTTGTAACAATGACCCGGGAACCTCTAAACCACCAGGTTTTTCTAAACCAATGTGGACAACGACGGCTCGTATTAGGGGAACATCATATATCCCTAGAAACTTGGCAAAACGAACCAAAACTGGAGAAGAAGAAACAAGCGAGTCGGAATAAGATAGTTGTATTCGTGTGGTGTAATATATGTAATATAGTGTGCTTATGCTTTATGATATATGTAAAAATTGCTTGTATTAATAAGTATATTTTTTTTATGAATCTAACTCTTGTCTATTTTACAGTATAAAAACACAAAATGGATAGACAACCCAATATTTTAAGAGACCTACCCGGAGACATGATTGATGAAATCTTGTCTAGAGTCGGTCAGAATTCTTTGGCACAACTATTTAAGGCGAGATCAGTTTGTAAGACATTTGAAGAACGTTCCAAGAATGTCTTGGTTTATAAGAGACTTTCGTTTGAAAGATGGGGGATATCACATTGGGAAACCCATAAGTTACGATGTGTTTACTTTGACGCATATATTGCGGGGAACCCAAATGCTATTTTACGCAATGGGTTAAGAAATTATTTTGACTCAATATATCCGAATATTGGACTTCGTGATTTAGAAAAAGCGGCTAACATGCAACATAAAGAAGCATGTTATGCTTACGGATTAGTAATGTTCGCTTCTCACCAAAGTGAGAACAAGAACATCGGGCTACAACTATTAAACAAAACGTTCCCACAAGTGACGGAGTCAGTAATTGGGGTAAGAAATGAGGTTTTTAGATTGTTACGGGACTGTTGGACATTCCGTAACCCTCGTCCCTTTGACGACGTTACAACACGATGTCTTATCAATGACCATAACAGTTATGTTCCACAAGACCAAGGATGGGAAGTAATCCTAGTAAAACCAGAATGCATGACTTGTTTCTAGACTTATGAATTATGTGTCTTTATTGCCTTTGCTGAACGACTTGTGTACTAGCTAGAATTATTTTCACAACCATCTTGTATCAAATTTATTGTGTGCTATATTTCATGCTATATGTAAAATAAGCGGTATTGTAAGTTTGTAAAATATTGTGTAAAAGTTTGAACGCGAAATATTATTATAACCAGTTTTTCATATAGAATCGTAGTAGTTGAATTGTATATTAGCTACTAAGTATGAACTTAACGGGTAGGTACTACCCGAATTTAAACTTATAAAACGCTAATATGAAGAAAAATCTTTTATAAATGAGTTCATATTATGCTACGAAATACTATTAACTACTCTTAATATTCTGTATGATTAACTTATTCCATTTAACTATTTTGAAGGAAATGGCACCGACTACTCGACACACCGTGAATATGAATGAAGAGGAATTCCGTACTTTTCTAGCTTCAAACATAGCCGCAGTACAGGCTGCGCTACATACCAACAATAACCTTGGATCTAGCAGTACAGGAAATCGTGTAGAATGCACCTACAAAGAATTCACTGCCCGCAAACCTTTGGAATTTGATGGAACCGAAGGACCGATCGGATTGAAACGGTGGACCGAGAAGGTCGAATCGGTGTTTGCCATAAGTAAGTGTACTGAAGAGGACAAAGTAAAGTACGCTACGCATACCTTCACAGGTTCTGCGTTAACATGGTGGAATACCTATCTAGAGCAAGTGGGACAAGACGATGCGTACGCACTACCGTGGTCAGCATTCAAGCACTTGATGAACGAGAAGTACCGTCCCAGAACCGAGGTCAATAAGCTCAAGACAGAACTTAGAGGGTTACGAACCCAAGGATTTGATATTACCACGTACGAAAGACGATTCACAGAATTGTGCCTATTGTGTCCGGGAGCATTCGAAGATGAGGAAGAGAAGATCGACGCGTTTGTGAAAGGATTACCGGAAAGAATCCAAGAAGATATAAGTTCACACGAGCCCGCCTCCATACAACAGGCATGTAGAATGGCTCACAAACTCGTGAACCAGATTGAAGAAAGAATTAAAGAACAGACTGCTGAAGAGGCCAATGTGAAGCAAGTCAAAAGAAAGTGGGAGGAAAACGGTGATAAGAATCACCAATACAACAACAACAGCAATTACAACAATAATCGCAACAATTATCCCAACAATCGCAACATCAATCGCAACTACAACAAACGGCCCAACAAAAACAACAATAATAACAACAGCGACTACAACAATCATCCCAACAACAATAATAACCGCAACAACAACAACAATCAGAAGCAGCTATGCCAAAGGTGTGAAAAGAATCACTCGGGGTTCTGCACCAAATTTTGCAACAAGTGTAAAAGAAATGGTCATAGCGCGGCAAAGTGTGAGGTCTACGGACCAGGGGTTAATAGAACGAAAGGAACAAATGGTGTCGGAACGAGTAATGGCGGAGCAAGTAGTGTCGGAGCAAGTTATGCCAATGTAGTTTGTTATAAATGTGGAAAACAGGGCCACATTATTAGAAATTGCCCGAACCAGGAGAACACGAATGGACAAGGCCGTGGAAGAGTTTTCAATATTAATGCGGCAGAGGCACAGGAAGACCCGGAGCTTGTTACGGGTACGTTTCTTATTGACAATAAATCTGCTTACGTTTTATTTGATTTGGGTGCGGATAGAAGCTATATGAGTAGAGATTTTTGTGCTAAATTAAGTTGTCCATTGACGCCTTTGGATAGTAAATTTTTACTCGAATTAGCAAATGGTAAATTAATTTCAGCAGATAATATATGTCGGAATCGAGAAATTAAACTGGTTAGCGAAACATTTAAGATTGATTTGATACCAGTAGAGTTAGGGAGTTTTGATGTGATAATCGGTATGGACTGGTTGAAAGAAGTGAAAGCGGAGGTTGTTTGTTACAAAAATGCAATTCGCATTATACGAGAAAAAGGAAAACCCTTAATGGTGTACGGAGAAAAGGGCAACACGAAGCTACATCTTATTAGTAATTTGAAGGCACAAAAACTAATAAGAAAAGGTTGCTATGCTGTTCTAGCACATGTCGAGAAAGTACAAACTGAAGAAAAGAGCATCAATGATGTTCCCGTCGCAAAAGAATTTCCCGATGTATTTTCGAAAGAATTACCGGGATTACCCCCACATCGATCCGTTGAATTTCAAATAGATCTTGTACCAGGAGCTGCACCAAAAGCTCGTGCTCCTTACAGACTCGCACCCAGTGAGATTAAAGAACTGCAAAGCCAATTACAAGAACTTTTAGAGCGTGGTTTCATTCGACCAAGCACATCACCGTGGGGAGCTCCTGTTTTGTTTGTCAAGAAGAAAGATGGTACATTCAGGTTGTGTATCGACTACCGAGAGTTGAACAAACTTACCATCAAGAACCGCTACCCACTACCAAGAATCGATGACTTATTTGATCAACTACAAGGCTCGTCTGTTTATTCAAAGATTGACTTACGTTCCGGGTATCATCAAATGCGGGTGAAAGAAGATGATATTCCAAAGACTGCTTTCAGAACACTTTACGGTCATTACGAGTTTATGGTCATGCTGTTTGGTTTAACTAATGCACCAGCTGTGTTCATGGACCTTATGAACCGAGTGTGTGGACCATACCTTGACAAGTTTGTCATTGTTTTCATTGATGACATACTTATTTACCCAAAGAATGACCAAGAACACGGTGAACATTTGAGAAAGGTGTTAGAAGTATTGAGGAAGGAAGAATTGTACGCTAAGTTTTCAAAGTGTGCATTTTGGTTGGAAGAAGTTCAATTCCTCGGTCACATAGTGAACAAAGAAGGTATTAAGGTGGATCCGGCAAAGATAGAAACTGTTGAAAAGTGGGAAAACCCGAAAACTCCGAAACACATACGCCAGTTTTTAGGACTAGCTGGTTACTACAGAAGGTTCATCCAAGACTTTTCCAGAATAGCAAAACCCTTGACTGCATTAACGCATAAAGGGAAGAAATTTGAATGGAAGGATGAACAAGAGAAAGCATTTCAGTTATTGAAGAAAAAGCTAACTACGGCACCTATATTGTCATTGCCTGAAGGGAATGATGATTTTGTGATTTATTGTGACGCATCAAAGCAAGGTCTCGATTGTGTATTAATGCAACGAACGAAGGTGATTGCTTATGCGTCTAGACAATTGAAGATTCACGAACAAAATTATACGACGCATGATTTGGAATTAGGCGCGGTTGTTTTTGCATTAAAGACTTGGAGGCACTACTTATATGGGGTCAAAATTATTATATATACCGACCACAAAAGTCTTCAACACATATTTAATCAGAAACAACTGAATATGAGGCAGCGTAGGTGGATTGAATTGTTGAATGATTACGACTTTGAGATTCGTTACCACCCGGGGAAGGCAAATGTGGTAGCCGATGCCTTGAGCAGGAAGGACAGAGAACCCATTCGAGTAAAATCTATGAATATAATGATTCATAATAACCTTACTACTCAAATAAAGGAGGCGCAACAAGGAGTTTTAAAAGAGGGAAATTTATAGGATGAAATACCCAAAGGATCGGAGAAGCATCTTAATATTCGGGAAGACGGAACCCGGTATAGGGCTGAAAGGATTTGGGTACCAAAATTTGGAGATATGAGAGAAATGGTACTTAGAGAAGCTCATAAAACCATATACTCAATACATCCTGGAACGGGGAAGATGTACAAGGATCTCAAGAAACATTTTTGGTGGTCGGGTATGAAAGCCGATGTTGCTAAATACGTAGGAGAATGTTTGACGTGTTCTAAGGTCAAAACTGAGCATCAGAAACCATCAGGTCTACTTCAACAACCCGAAATCCCGGAATGGAAATGGGAAAACATTACCATGGATTTCATCACTAAATTGCCAAGGACTGCAAGTGGTTTTGATACTATTTGGGTAATAGTTGATCGTCTCACCAAATCAGCACACTTCCAGCCAATAAGAGAAGATGACAAGATGGAGAAGTTAGCACGACTGTATTTGAAGGAAGTCGTCTCCAGACATGGAATACCAATCTCTATTATCTCTGATAGGGATGGTAGATTTATTTCAAGATTCTGGCAGACATTACAGCAAGCATTAGGAACTCGTCTAGACATGAGTACTGCCTATCATCTACAAACTGATGGGCAGAGCGAAAGGACGATACAAATGCTTGAAGACATGCTACGAGCATGTGTTATTGATTTCGGAAACAGTTGGGATCGACATCTACCGTTAGCAGAATTTTCCTACAACAACAGCTACCATTCAAGCATTGAGATGGCGCCGTTTGAAGCATTTTATGGTAGAAAGTGCAGGTCTCCGATTTGTTGGAGTGAAGTGGGGGATAGACAGATTACGGGTCCGGAGATTATACAAGAAACTACCGAGAAGATCATCCAAATTCAACAACGGTTGAAAACCGCCCAAAGTCGACAAAAGAGCTACGCTGACATTAAAAGAAAAGATATAGAATTTGAAATTGGAGAGATGGTCATGCTTAAAGTTGCACCTTGGAAAGGCGTTGTTCGATTTGGTAAACGAGGGAAATTAAATCCAAGGTATATTGGACCATTCAAGATTATTGATCGTGTCGGACCAGTAGCTTACCGACTTGACTTACATCAACAACTCGCGGCTGTACATAACACTTTTCATGTCTCAAATTTGAAGAAATGTTTTGCTAAAGAAGATCTCACTATTCCGTTAGATGAAATCTAAATCAACGAAAAACTTCAATTCATCGAAGAACCCGTCGAAATAATGGATCGTGAGGTTAAAAGACTTAAGCAAAACAAGATACCAATTGTTAAGGTTCGATGGAATGCTCGTAGAGGACCCGAGTTCACCTGGGAGCGTGAAGATCAGATGAAGAAGAAATACCCGCATCTATTTCCAGAAGATTCATCAACACCTTCAACAGCTTAAAATTTCGGGACGAAATTTATTTAACGGGTAGGTACTGTAGTGACCCGAACTTTTCCATGTTTATATATATTAATTGAGATTGATATTTACATGATTAAATATTTCCAACATGTTAAGCAATCAAACTTGTTAAGACTTGATTAATTAAAATATGTTTCATATAGACAATTGACTGTAACAACCCGTCCTAATCCACCTGGACGAAATCATCAACATTTGGTCCCATTGCGATGATCGACTCCAAATAATGTCCTTAAAATGAGCAAATGCACAGCGGAAGACTTAATTCGTACCTGAGAATAAACATGCTTAAAAGTATCAACCAAAAGGTTGGTGAGTTCATAGGTTTATCATGATAATCATTTCAATATATTAATAGACCACAAGATTTCATAATTATAAACACAATTGAGACGACCCGACCCAATCCATAGGGACGAATACAATAACATATGATAACATTACGAGGTACTTGACCTCTATATGATACATTTTACAAATGTTGCATTTATTCTTAAAAGGCAAACTATCATTACATCAATATTTGACATTTTCGTCTAACATTTCATAATATCCAAATGACCTAATCTGTCATTTACTTATTTATATTCTCTATTGAACTCCAATGACTCGAATGCAACGTCTTTGTATCATGGCTTAAAAGGTCCCAAGTAGTATCCTTAACATGAGCTAATGCACAGCGGAAGACTTAATTCATACCTGAGAATAACATGCTTTAAAACGTCAACATAAAGTTGGTGAGATATATAGGTTTGATGCTAGCAGCGTTATAACAATGGAACACAAGATTTCATATATAAACATTTTAATAAAAATATTCTAAGTGGTTGAGCACTTGGTAACCATACTTAACATTTAATCACGTCGCATATTCCCTTTATTATGAAATCTTACTACACCGTACCAAGGTGTAGTCACGAAACGAAGTACTGTGCAACCGTTGAATACTGGTCGTCCAGTCCGGTTGGGGTTGTCAGGCCCGATAGATCTATCAACAGGATTCGCGTTTACAATACCGCTGTAAATATTAGTTACCAAGCTACAGGGAAGTATGCCAGTGGTACAACTCAACGTAGAATATATTTTTCAGTTACTTGTGTCCATAGCGTAAAACATAAAATACATGTATTCTCATCCCGAAATATTTAGAGTTTAAAAGTGGGACTATATACTCACTTTTGTCTTGAAGATATGTAATTTCGACTTGGTCTCCGATTGATATCACGAACCTATCCATATATAATATATCAATACCTTTTCTTTTTAAACAATCGTCACATATATATACTTATAATACTTTTAATACTTTTAATAATTCCTTAGTCCGTAGTTAGTAGTCCGATGTTAGTAATTCAATTTTAATGGTTCATATTTAGTTGTTTAATAAACCCCCAATGAAATAAATAAAACCCCCATCGTATATGTATTGGTCGAGATTAATCTTGACCCATGGTACCGGTGTTGTCAAATGACGTGTTGCGTACATAAAGTACCGGTGTTGTCAAATGACGTGTTGCGTACAATCATGGGATCTTATGATTAATCTTCTCGTATTGTTTACGGGTGATCCTGAACCATATAAAATTAAATTATGAGTACATATGTATAAAATATCATGTTACTTTAGGAAGATGTGATTTATTTAATTTTCTCCAATTATTTTCGTGGCTAAACTAGTCTTGGATATCCGATTTTGTTTTGGTCATAATTTCTTCATTACAACTCCGTTTTCGTTGATTCAACTTTCCACTTCCTTGGATCGAGTCCCTCTTTAAGAATATGAACTGTAAATACCTTAGTTTGTATTCGAAATCATAGGTCAAATTTTGGTGAAACTTATGAAGTTAATCATTTTTGTTACAAAAACATCATTTAATGACCATTTTTCTAAAAATACTTATACTATGAATTAAATCATGAAATTTTTATGTGTTAACATATTCATAAGAAATATCATTTTTCCAGAATATAAACCTCCAATTCAAAGTTCAAGATGGTTTTTAATTATCCAACCCAAAACAGCCCCCGGTTGCACTCCGACGTCATAAAAACAGTTTTTTAAGGTATTCTTTGAAAAACCAAGTTATACCTTGTTAAATTAGCATATATTTAAGTTATATTACAGGTCTTGAAGTATTTTAAAAGTTAAGTTAGAAGGATCTATTTAGTTTGCAAACAAGTTTGAAATCATTCAAACTATGTTTTTGTTGTTAAAATTGTATACCATACAATAAGATAGCTATATATATATGAATCGAATAAGGTTATGAACAAAGTTACTACCTCAAGTTACTTGGACAAGATTGCTGTAAAAGAGGAGTAAAAACCTAGAACCAAAAGAGTGATGAAATTGGATGAAAGATTGGAAGCAACTTAAGATATAAACTTGAATTGAAAGTTGTATTTTTGTAGTGTTTTTGTTGATCTTTTTATGGTGGTGTTTAAGGTGATTCTTGAGAGGATTTTTGCTGGAGTTCTTAGAGAGAGATGAGGCTAGTAAGTGTGTGTGTTTATCTAGAGAAATGATGTTCCAAAAATTGAAAATGGATGCATGTATTTATGGTGGTGTAAAAGGTGTATAAATTTGTAATTTTGTGAAAAGATCTTTTAATCATGTGAAATTGTCATACTAAATAACAAAAGTAGTTACCTTATACATAAGGCATGAACAAGGGCTGGTTGTTGGTGATTTGATGTGTATATACAAATAGTAAATACGTATAGAAGCTAGGTATGATACGAGTACATATACTCTAGATATACGTATAGAAATCTTGTGAAAAATGGAATGAGGATTCAAATATAGCTATCTTTTGTGAATATACTTATATTGTTTTATGTATTTAAGTCTTTAAAAGTGATTAAATACATTATATATACGATATATGTATAAACATTATAGGTCGTAAGTATTTATGTCAAATAACGTTACGTATAGTTATCGTTTTGAAAGCTTAAGTTAGTAGTTTCAAAATATACTTATAACTTATTGTTATTAATACAAAATGAGATATTTAAACATCCTTAAATCATGTTAAATATGTATATATACATATATATACACAAACGTATAATTAACATATATTGTATAGTTCGTGATATCATCGGTCAAACTAGACGGTTAAACGTTATGTAAAACTCTTTTCAAAATCATAAATCTCAACAATTTAGATTGCTTATCATGTTGGTAAGTTTTAATTTATGTAAATATTAATCTTATAAGTGTAAAACGATCGGAAAAATCCGGGTCGTTACAGTACCCACCCGTTAAAGAAATTTCGTCCCGAAATTTGGTAGAGGTTGTCATAAATAACAATAGGAATGTTTTCATGACGAATATGAGGTATTAATAGAGTTTTATCATTATTGGAAGATATGGATAAAACGATTCGGTCATGTGAAGCGCACGAGTGAAGCTATCACAAAAGAATGAAATGAGTGAATATAGAATTGTTTTAACCGATGTCGAGATTAGGATTGATTTCCAGAATTTAAGGGATTTAAAGAAAATCTTATGTAATAAGATTTGGTTCTTCGATGATTTAGAAAACAGGATCTCCTTTGATTTAATGCGATAATCTGTTTCGATTTCTTTGTCGGATATTTCACTATAAATCCACCTCATTCCCTTTCTTACTTCCATACCTCACATCTCTTACTCTTCCTCCTCTAATTCATACCTTAAGGTATCCTTTAAAATGCTTCATCCCGTTATGATTTTTGTTATACTTCTAACTTTCATATCTTTCATTCTTCTCTTTCATCTACCGCTAGAAGAATCTATTCACTTTTATGATTTTCTTGGAATTATAATGTTTCTAATTCTCCCGTGTCTTTACGTCGCCATACGTATTGATACACACGGTTTGTAGTTTCTGGGTGGTTATTGGGTTTGATATCTTTCCTTATATTTCGATGCTTCTGCTTCTGTTTTCCATAATCATTGTCATCCATAGTTAATACTCTCTCCTATTTGCTGTAATCTATACCCTAATTTCTATTTTGGGACTTTGTCCCTTCGTTTCTTCTTCCCGTCCTTGAGTCAAGCGATCAATAGTTCGAAATTCGTAGGTATAAAATTCGGAATGAACATAGCTAATGCTCTAAGAAAGGAATGGTAATGGCACGATTTTGATTTGTCAAATTACCAGAATATCCAGGAAAATAGAACTATCAAGATGATTTGTTCTTAATATGTTTCGGAATTGGATAGAATGTAAAAGTCGTGTAACATGGCACATGATGACGGTACTGTGAATCATCATATTCCATTAGAAACTTAACATGACTTACTGTAATATAATGAAGTTGATCAAGTTTCATTATATTATACTAGTTCATGCATCAGTTCCCAACACTGCTTCAGAACATTCCTATTTTAAACTTGAAGGATTTAGAAACTAACACAGTTTCCTTTATATTGTAACGCAGATATTACAGAGAGATAAATGATTTCAGATAAGGATAGTGGTGAAAATATCTTCAGAAATATTGAGGATATTTATAATGAAAGATATGATAATATCTTGGAATTTCTAATGTCGAAGGATGATGATGAAGATTGACCCGTAAGGGTTTAGATTCAGAAGCAAGGTGTTTGCTACAGAATCGTCATAATTCTTTATGTACAAGTTTAGTCCTTGTAACTTGTTCAGAGTCTCCTTCATGGTTTGTTCAATCCGGTTTTCAGTACCAATTTTCTATCGAGCGTTCCTAACACTTCCTTCTTTTATCATCAACATTTGGTCATTAAGACCTTCTACAACATGCTGCTTCGTCAGTATTTTCAAAGTTATCGGATCTGGGTCATTGGTTATCAAACCAAGATGGTTTAAGGAGAATTGTATTTTTAGATGATTAAACGCTGATGGTAATATGATGGAATATAAAAGGTTCTCCGGTAACGATGGCGAAAGAACAACGTATATATATATATTGAGATTGTAATAAGAGTAGTCTTACTGAGAAATCGAAGTGGAGCTGTGACAAAATTAGTTAATTGAAAAGGAATCGCGTGATTGTTTTTGCTAATGGATGATAAGGAATTCGATGCGGATACGTTTTAACTATAACTTCGAGTTCAAAAATTTTTAGGTGCATAACTGTATGCATAAATCTTTATTCCGTAGACGAGGTGCGGCTGGTTGAACTTCTCGATCGAGATGTTTTCAAGAATCATGAAAAGTTGTGAATGCGAATTGTAATCGTCAAGATACAAATGAGGTTTAAAATAGAATCAAGTGGCAAACTTGAAGGATTGTTTAGTTTCATATGTAATAATCATCATTTTAACTCATTTTTAATTGTCCAAAGTTAGAAGTCCAATAGTCCGATTGTCCAATGGTTCAATAAATTCATATATGAACTAAATATATAATATTCGAATTACTTAATACGTATCGTGACCCGTGTACTGGTCTCGGTGTCGATCACAACTCAAAGTATATATATATATTGGAATCAACTCCGACCCTGTATAGCCAACTCCCACCTTCCCATATAGAGTGTCTATGGTTGTTCCGAAATATATATATAGATGGATCAATATGATAAGTCGAAACCTTGTATACGTGTCCCGTTATTTAAAATGCGTAAAATAAATAAATATATATCATGACCCATTATACAACGTGTTGTCTCAGAATTAATCCGACGTGTTGTTGTACATGTGTCCCGACGGTATGTAAAGTACATAAATTAAAATTGCAAGAATGTAAATTGCGATAAATTAAATATTAATCAGTTAGCTGGGAACAGTTAGCCGGAACAGTTAGCGTGTAATCCTATCACAATTTCAATTAATTAATTCATCTGTTTCTAACAATTTTTATTTTGCCAATGTTTCTTCATTATGCCACTTGTTGGATTCGGATAGGTAAAAATCCAAATATGAAATTTAAATGGAAATGGTTAATCTGGGGTGAACGGATACGTATATCGGTAATTGTAAGTAGGATAATAAATGATCGTTGAATCAGATTCGAAGAATGTACAGTGTAACTTGTTAATGTGAATTCTAAATATTCCTTGGGTACTACCCACCCGTTAAAATATTTTCATCATTAGCAGTTTGTACGAATGAAATTTTTAATTACAATCTTTATGAAAATATATTTGCATTTATATTTTCTTCGGAGGTAACTATGAATTTAATGAGTCAATAAAATATTCAACTCATTTGATTTATCGTTATTACTAGATTACATAATCTCCAAAACATTAGAGATTACATAATCGCCATGTCGAACGAAGAACGATACGTAAAGAAGAGGTAATCGGTGTAGAATGATATGTAGAACAAAGATCATATTCGAAGTTCAGATGATGATGTTGAGGTACGTGGTGCGGATGTGATTGTTGGTGGTGGTAATGATACGGTTGGTGTTGATGCTGATGATGTCGTTGACGTCGATGATGCTACTGGTACTGAAGATTGCGAGGTCGATGTTGTTAACGGTACTGGTTATGCTGCTGGTGCTGCTGCTGGTGTTTGTAACCTTCGCACCGTGTTCTCCAAAGCCGTCACACGAGCGCGAAGTTCGTTAATTTCTGCTAGTACACCAGGATGATTGGCGGTTGGAGTGAGCGAATGAACAAGATCCGAAATATGGGATAGGATATAATCGTGACGAGATACTCGAGAAATGAGAGAGAAAATGGTTTCTCGAACAGGTTCGCCGGTAAGTGCTTCAGGTTCGTCGCCAATGGGGCAATTCGGTGGGTGAAAGGGATCACCTTCTTCTTGTCTCCAATAATTTAGTATACTACGAACCCATCCCCAATTCATCCAGAATAGATGATGAGAAATTGGTTGATCCATTCCAGTGACGCTGCCTTCGGAGCCCGAATGGAAATCCATATCAGCGTAGCTGTCGGAGTCGGAGGAATTCGAACTGGACGCGGAGTTCATCTTGTACAGTCGGGGAAATGAATTTTTGGTTTGGAATAGATTATAGGAGTTGGGTTTGGTATTCTTCAATACATAATTTACATATGTATTTATAATACTCAAAATCCCGTGAATTACGGAGAATCTTTGAAATTCGTCAGGCAATGTCTATAGCAACAGATACGCTAGGATACGAATTTTGTCTATACACTATCGATGCACCAAATGCAGTAAGACGTGTCTAGACTTAAGAATACTAAGCACGCAATTCTTAAGGATGATAAGCAGATGATTTTCGACTAGATATGATAAGCAAAACTTTTGACATGTAGACACGGTCAAAGTCCAGACTCACTAATGCATCCTAACAACTACCAGTTAGACACACTAATGCAAGGCCTGGTTCGCTAAGACCAAGGCTCTGATACCACATGAGACGACCCGACCCAATCCATAGGGACGAATACAATAACATATGATAACATTACGAGGTACTTGACCTCTATATGATACATTTTACAAATGTTGCATTTATTCTTAAAAGGCAAACTATCATTACATCAATATTTGACATTTTCGTCTAACATTTCATAATATCCAAATGACCTAATCTGTCATTTACTTATTTATATTCTCTATTGAACTCCAATGACTCGAATGCAACGTCTTTGTATCATGGCTTAAAAGGTCCCAAGTAGTATCCTTAACATGAGCTAATGCACAGCGGAAGACTTAATTCATACCTGAGAATAACATGCTTTAAAACGTCAACATAAAGTTGGTGAGATATATAGGTTTGATGCTAGCAGCGTTATAACAATGGAACACAAGATTTCATATATAAACATTTTAATAAAAATATTCTAAGTGGTTGAGCACTTGGTAACCATACTTAACATTTAATCACGTCGCATATTCCCTTTATTATGAAATCTTACTACACCGTACCAAGGTGTAGTCACGAAACGAAGTACTGTGCAACCGTTGAATACTGGTCGTCCAGTCCGGTTGGGGTTGTCAGGCCCGATAGATCTATCAACAGGATTCGCGTTTACAATACCGCTGTAAATATTAGTTACCAAGCTACAGGGAAGTATGCCAGTGGTACAACTCAACGTAGAATATATTTTTCAGTTACTTGTGTCCATAGCGTAAAACATAAAATACATGTATTCTCATCCCGAAATATTTAGAGTTTAAAAGTGGGACTATATACTCACTTTTGTCTTGAAGATATGTAATTTCGACTTGGTCTCCGATTGATATCACGAACCTATCCATATATAATATATCAATACCTTTTCTTTTTAAACAATCGTCACATATATATACTTATAATACTTTTAATACTTTTAATAATTCCTTAGTCCGTAGTTAGTAGTCCGATGTTAGTAATTCAATTTTAATGGTTCATATTTAGTTGTTTAATAAACCCCCAATGAAATAAATAAAACCCCCATCGTATATGTATTGGTCGAGATTAATCTTGACCCATGGTACCGGTGTTGTCAAATGACGTGTTGCGTACATAAAGTACCGGTGTTGTCAAATGACGTGTTGCGTACAATCATGGGATCTTATGATTAATCTTCTCGTATTGTTTACGGGTGATCCTGAACCATATAAAATTAAATTATGAGTACATATGTATAAAATATCATGTTACTTTAGGAAGATGTGATTTATTTAATTTTCTCCAATTATTTTCGTGGCTAAACTAGTCTTGGATATCCGATTTTGTTTTGGTCATAATTTCTTCATTACAACTCCGTTTTCGTTGATTCAACTTTCCACTTCCTTGGATCGAGTCCCTCTTTAAGAATATGAACTGTAAATACCTTAGTTTGTATTCGAAATCATAGGTCAAATTTTGGTGAAACTTATGAAGTTAATCATTTTTGTTACAAAAACATCATTTAATGACCATTTTTCTAAAAATACTTATACTATGAATTAAATCATGAAATTTTTATGTGTTAACATATTCATAAGAAATATCATTTTTCCAGAATATAAACCTCCAATTCAAAGTTCAAGATGGTTTTTAATTATCCAACCCAAAACAGCCCCCGGTTGCACTCCGACGTCATAAAAACAGTTTTTTAAGGTATTCTTTGAAAAACCAAGTTATACCTTGTTAAATTAGCATATATTTAAGTTATATTACAGGTCTTGAAGTATTTTAAAAGTTAAGTTAGAAGGATCTATTTAGTTTGCAAACAAGTTTGAAATCATTCAAACTATGTTTTTGTTGTTAAAATTGTATACCATACAATAAGATAGCTATATATATATGAATCGAATAAGGTTATGAACAAAGTTACTACCTCAAGTTACTTGGACAAGATTGCTGTAAAAGAGGAGTAAAAACCTAGAACCAAAAGAGTGATGAAATTGGATGAAAGATTGGAAGCAACTTAAGATATAAACTTGAATTGAAAGTTGTATTTTTGTAGTGTTTTTGTTGATCTTTTTATGGTGGTGTTTAAGGTGATTCTTGAGAGGATTTTTGCTGGAGTTCTTAGAGAGACATGAGGCTAGTAAGTGTGTGTGTTTATCTAGAGAAATGATGTTCCAAAAATTGAAAATGGATGCATGTATTTATGGTGGTGTAAAAGGTGTATAAATTTGTAATTTTGTGAAAAGATCTTTTAATCATGTGAAATTGTCATACTAAATAACAAAAGTAGTTACCTTATACATAAGGCATGAACAAGGGCTGGTTGTTGGTGATTTGATGTGTATATACAAATAGTAAATACGTATAGAAGCTAGGTATGATACGAGTACATATACTCTAGATATACGTATAGAAATCTTGTGAAAAATGGAATGAGGATTCAAATATAGCTATCTTTTGTGAATATACTTATATTGTTTTATGTATTTAAGTCTTTAAAAGTGATTAAATACATTATATATACGATATATGTATAAACATTATAGGTCGTAAGTATTTATGTCAAATAACGTTACGTATAGTTATCGTTTTGAAAGCTTAAGTTAGTAGTTTCAAAATATACTTATAACTTATTGTTATTAATACAAAATGAGATATTTAAACATCCTTAAATCATGTTAAATATGTATATATACATATATATACACAAACGTATAATTAACATATATTGTATAGTTCGTGATATCATCGGTCAAACTAGACGGTTAAACGTTATGTAAAACTCTTTTCAAAATCATAAATCTCAACAATTTAGATTGCTTATCATGTTGGTAAGTTTTAATTTATGTAAATATTAATCTTATAAGTGTAAAACGATCGGAAAAATCCGGGTCGTTACAACAATACACTCGCAAGTGTATGTAAAGCATTCTAAGTGGTTGAGCACTTGGTAACCATACTTAACATTTGATCAACGTCGCATATTCCCTTTATTATGAAATCTCTCTACACTATACTAAGTGTAGTCACGAAACGAAGTACTGTGCAACCGTTGAATACTGGTCGTCCTGTCCGGCTGGGGTTGTCAGGCCCGATAGATCTATCAACAGGATTCGCGTTTACAATACCCATGTAAATAGTAGTTACCAAGCTACAGGGAAATATGCCAGTGGTACAACTCAACGTAGAATATATTTTTAAGTACTTGTGTCTATTTGTAAACATTTATATAAGCCGCGCATGTATTCTCAGCCCAAAAATATATATTGCAAAAGCAATTAAAAAGGGAGCAAATGAAACTCACGATACTGTATTTTGTAGTAAAAATACATATGACGTCATTGAACAATGCAGGGTTGGCCTCGGATTCACGAACCTATATCGGGTATATATATTAACACATATAATTGTAATCGAACAAGTTATATTTTAATATATATATTATTTCAATTGTTTATATTTTTATATCTATATGTATACTTTTATATATGTTTTAACCAAGTTGTAATACCTAACATGTTTATACATATAATTATATATTGTAAATAATCGATATCCAAAAAGTTGAAGGTATAGGTTATACCTTTGGGAAAACGATTGAGAAAAATGAGTGTTCGATGGATTTGGAGCTCGGCAATAGAACATAATTTATCAAACATCGAAAGTTTTAACCAATCAAATGTGGTTTAGTCCAAGAAGAATTAATTCATTTGCCCATGATATCGGTCCATTAATATTTAAAAGGAGCCCAAACTTAAAAGTCCATTAATAATTTAAAGAAGTCCATTTCAATAGCCCATTGCTATAATAATCAAGAGTTGGTATATATTGAGCCATGGACCTAGTGACTATAACATCAATATACTTTGTGTTTGGCCATAAACTAGTTATAATCCCTTGCCATGATTTCCTCCAGCACTCGAGCTCGATAAAATCAATAAGATTCGGGCTTCAATATTTTCATAACCGATTCCCTTGTGGATAAACCAGTGATAATCGGGTTCAAAGTACCCATACGAATATCATGACTCAAAAGACTCCAAACTAACACATCTCTATTCGAAAAACCGAAAATGTTTATAATTTCAAACACCAGCGACCCCACCAAAAGTCTTCTTCTCATCAACGCGGACCCCTTTAAACATTAAAAGAGCACTTGCCTTTAAAAAAATGCACGTCAATTTCTTCTGCTCCTTGTGGGGTTTTATGTCAACAACTTGTGCACTTTCTTTTGAGTAAATTATATATCATATTAATACAGCCCACGAATTCCTATCATTATCAACTTGTCGATGGGTATTATAATTATACTCGTCACTTTTATTTCCAAATAAAGTGTTTGCATGGATCCTTTCAATGGTTTATGATCGTTTGAAAAAGAAAAAAAAATTATATCGTGGTAGCAGCTGCATATCGAGGGGTTTTGGGCTGTTTTGTTCAAGTAGGGTACAGTAACAATAGTATGAACGTCCCACCACAACATCCATTATTTCAAGCAGAAGCTGTTATAGCAGCAGTAGCAGTTCGAGAGAGAGAATATATATATATATATATATATATATATATATATATATATATATATATATATATATATATATATATACTGACCAGGGACAGTAACAGTAAATGTCGAGCAGTTGCAGCAGCCTTTAATGGTGATCTGTGGTGGTTGTGGTAGTTAAAACAGGAAAATAAACACAGCAGAAAAATGGTGATGTGTGGTGGTTCGATTGTGTAAGGTGGTGATTTTATGTGGGTTTCGAAGATCATAGTGGTTGATCAAGGTGTCGGGGATGGTGATTGATGGTAGATGGTGATTTTGGAAGTTTGGTGATCGTTTGAAGTTACTGTAAACAGAAAAGAGACACAGGTGATCAAATAATGGTGGTGGCTTCGTTGGGTGGTTCACGTAGGGTGAAGGATTGGTGATAGGGTGGCGACTTGGGTGGATCGATGGAACTGCAAACGAAAACAATAATCAAGAAAAGAAAAAAAAATATAAAGGAGGTTATCATGGTTGTCTTTTTGTTGGATGAAACACGAAAGAGAAAAGAGATAGAACAAGGGTTATGGAAAGGTTGAATGATTCTTTTACCACTTAAGTGGAATGAATTATATAAAGGAATTCAATCGACTTAACCCACTTCAGTCAAATCGACGTATAGCAAAGAAAAAAAATAAAATAAAACAAATTAGAAGCAGACAAGATTTATTAACAGAATTCGTTTGATAGTTGATATGGAATTCGATATATAACAAAGGCAGTACAAATCATGAGCAGAGAGTGAACTAAAGTGATTGTGATGGATACATATCACGCGTTATATCAGTATTATATCTATATCTGTAATTTTCATAGCTTTATTTATTTGTTTATCTTATTATGTATTTATTCATATCATTAGTAACTTAGTTATTTTATATATTACTTTAAATTTTCACTTCAATTCAACTGGTTTATTTGTATTATATTAATTTAAATAAATATATATACTTATAATTATATTTACATTTATACACATTTATTTCAACTACTGTTCGTGAATCGTCGGGCATGGTCAAGGTAAATTGAATGTATGACAATAGTTCAAACTTTTTGAGACTCTACATAATAGACCTTACTTATCGTGTCGAAATCAGATGAAATTTAAGTTTAAATTTGGTCGGAAATTCTCGGGTCCTCACAGTACCTACCCGTTAAAGAAATTTCGTCCCGAAATTTGAATGTGGTTGTCATGGTTAACCATAAAAATGTTTTCATGACGATTATGACTTGATAAATAGAGTTTCATCATTATTAAGTAATATAGATAAAACAGTTCGATTGTGTAAAGAGTACGAGTGAAGCTATCACAAAATAGTGAATTGAGGAGATTATGATTCTTTTTGGTGACGTAGTCAGAGTTGAAATTCCGGAATTCAAAGGATTTAGAGAAAATCTTTGAAATCTAAAAGATCTGATTCTTCGAGATATAAGGAATTAGGATCCCTTTAATTAAATGCGATGATCTGTCCCGATTACTACGTCTGGTATTTCCAGTATAAATTTACCTTTTCTATTCCATTAGTTTTCACCACTTCTATACTCAATTCCTAAATTCCTAAATTCAAAAGATTGTGAAAATGTTTAATCCAGTTCTGATTCTTGTTTTTATTCTCACTATCGCAACAATCATTCTCCTTTTCCAATTACCACCGGAGGAATCTGTTTTCTTCTACTTCACACTTGGGGTTATAATGTTTCTAATTCTCCCGTGTCTTTATGTTGCGATAAACATTGATATACACGGTTTGTAATTTATGTGCTGTTATCGAGCTTTATATTCCCCCTTATATTTTGGAGTTTCATACTTTTGTTTTCTCTTCCCGACTTTAAGTCAAGCGAATAATGGTCCAGAATTCGTAGATATAGAGTTTCGAATGATTATAATGTTCTAAGCAGGAAGGAACGTGATAGTACGATTTGATTTTCAAATTTATCAACATCACGGAAGATAGAACCATCAAGAATATATTTTCTTGATATGTTCAGAAGTTAAGAAGAATGACAGAGTTATGTAACATGGCATACGATGACGTTATGATCTGTGAATCATCACGTCCCATTAGAAACTCAGCAAAACTTACTGTAATATAATCACGTTGATCAAGTGTCATTATATTATACTAACTCATGCATCAGTTCCCAACATTACTTCAATAACATTCATATTTTAAGCTCGAAAATTTACAGAATATAGAAACTAACAGTTTCTATATGATGTAACACTGATAGCACGAAGAGATTAATGATTTCAGATAAGAAAAGTTATGAAAATATCTTCAGAAATATGGAGGATATTTATAATGAAAGATACGATGATATCTTGGAATATCTAAGATCAGAGGATGATGAACAATATTGTCCACAAAGGTTTAGAGTAAGGAGCAAGATATTTGTTAATGACTTCAGCAGATATTGATTCATTTGGATTCTTTGAAGGGAGGTTTAGTCTTTGTGATTTGTCCACGGCCTTCTTCATTGTTTCGCATAATCCGCTTTTCAGTACTAAATTTTCTATTGAGCGTTTCCAACACTCCATTCTTTATCATCAAACTTTCGATTGCTAAGGTGATTTACAGTTTTTGCTGGTTCCTTCAGCTTTTTCAGCATTTAGAGTATAGATTCGTAGACTGGGTGCTTTTCAGAGTTTCATAATGGAAGATCATAATTCTAAGAGATAAATGTTATATGGATACATATAACTGTTAATGTGGAAATGTTGCGAGACTCACAATACAGATTTGCTGATTCCCGGTAATTGGTATGGAAATTCTTGTTACAAGATGCGGATGAGTTCATGATAAGACTTCAATAGATAAATATAGTGTTTTGTCGAAGAGATCTAAGCCAAGGAGCAACGAGGTTGCAGGTACGTTTGTTGGTAATATGATGGAATATAAAAAGTTCCCCGGTAGCAATAAAAGAGCACACATATATATCAAGATTATAATAAGGTTGTTTCGAACGAAAAATTGAAGTTGACTTGTTGGAGCTGTGACAAAATTTACTACCTTGAAAAGGGATTGTAAAGTTATTTTGGGTAATAATAATGCTAAAGGATCTAACACAGATACATGTTAAACGTTTACTCAGGTTCCGAGTGTTTTCAGGTGCATAGCTATATGCATCACTCTTTCCTTCCGTAAATGATGTGCGGTTGGTTCATCCTCTCGATTGAGATGTTTTCAAAAATTATGAAAGGTTTGAACGCATATTGTAATCGTCAAGAAACAAATGAGGTTTAAGATGAAATCAAGTGGCAAACTTGAAGAATTGTTTAGTTTCATATGTTATATTCAATATTTTAATTCATTTTAATTGTCCAATGTTATTAGTCCACAGTCGATAGTCCACAGTCGACAGTCCAATCATTCATATATAGTTTAATATATAATATTTGAATTAATTAATACGTATCGTGACCCGTGTACATGTCTCAGACTCGATCACAACTCAAAGTATATATATTATTATAGAATCAACCTCAACCCTGTATAGAGAACTCGATCATTACTGCATATAGAGTGTCTATGGTGATTCCAAATAATATATATAGATGTGTCGATATGATATGTCAAAACCTTGTATACGTGTCCCGATATTTAAAGTGCGTAAAATAAATAACAGAAATTAAATGACGATAAATAAAGTGCGTAAAGTAAATAACAAAAATTAAATGACAATAAATAAAATTGCGAGAATATAAATTGCGATAAAATAAATTGCGATAAATAAATTGCGATAAATAAAATGTAATACGGAATTAACAGTTAGCTAGGAACAGTTAGCTAGGATTTTGTTAGCGTGGTTTCTTAATAAAATTTAATATTGTTAATTAGTCTGTTTCTAATCAATTTTTATTGTGTCCATTATTTCTTCATTATGCCACTTGTTGGATTCTGATAGGTCAAAATTCAAATATGAAATTGAATTTGAATGAAAATAGTTATTCTTTGGTGAACGGATAAGTATCCCGGTGGTTGTAAATAGGATAGTGAATAACTGTTGAATCAGATTCGAAGAATATACAGTGTAACTTATTATTGTAAAATTTAAATATTCCTCGGGTATTACCTACCCGTTAAAATATTTTTATTATTAACAGTTTGTACAAAAGAATTTTTAATTACAATCTTTATGAAAACATATATACGTATATATTTTCTTCAGATGTAATCATGAATTTAATGAGTTAACATGATATTAAACTCATTTAGTTTTCAGTTGGAACTAGAATAAATAATCTCTAAAACATTAGAGATTACATAATCACCATGTCGAACGAAGATAACTGATGTAGAATGTCATGTAGAATGATGATTATACTCGAGGTATAGATTGAGATGTTGAGGCATGTGATATTGAAATTTGGGTTGTTGGTGGTACCGTTGGTGCCGGTGATTTGGATGAAGCTGGTACGTTTTGCACCATATTTTCCAAGACTACAACTTATGCGCGAAGTTCGTTAACTTCTTCTATTACACCGGGATGATTGTCGGTTCAGACGAGCGGATGAATGAGGTTTAGAATCTGAGATAGTATATGATCATGATGAGATACTTTGGAAATGAGAGAGAAAATGGTGTCTCGAACAGGTTCGCCGGTAAACGTTTTAGGTCCATTGTCAAGAGGTGAATTTGGTTAGTGGAAATGATCGCCTTCTTCGCGTTTCCATTGATTAAGTCGACTACGAACCCATCTCCAATTCATTCAGAATAGATGATGGCTAATTGATCGATTCATTCCGGTTACTCTGCTTTCGGAGCTCGAGTGGAAATCCATATCGAAATAGCTGTCGGAATAACTATCGAAATAGCTATCGAAATCAGATGGACTCGAACTGGTTGAGGGATTCATCTCGTACGATCAGATGAAGGATTTTCGATAAGAAATAGATTATAGGATGTAGATTAGTACCCTGCAATACATAATTTACATATGCATATATAATACTAAAATCTCATAAGCTACGGAGGAATCTACGGAAGCTGTCAGGCAAAGGTAACAATAACAGATACGCTAAGATATGAATTTAACTATACACTGTCTATGCAATAAAGGCAGTAAGACGTGTCTTAGACTTTAAGGATGATAAGCAAATAATTTTTCGACACTAAATGA
Source organism: Rutidosis leptorrhynchoides (assembly GCF_046630445.1). Taxonomy (NCBI): domain Eukaryota; kingdom Viridiplantae; phylum Streptophyta; class Magnoliopsida; order Asterales; family Asteraceae; genus Rutidosis; species Rutidosis leptorrhynchoides. The sequence continues at coordinate 343,217,185 of NC_092336.1, forward strand.
TAAGCAAAACTTTTGACATGCAAACACGGTCGAAGTCCAGACTCATTAATGCATTCTAACGACTATCAGTTAGACTCACTAATGCAAGACCTGGTTCGCTAAGACCATCGCTCTGATACCACCTGTAACAACCCGTCCTAATCCACCTGGACGAAATCATCAACATTTGGTCCCATTGCGATGATCGACTCCAAATAATGTCCTTAAAATGAGCAAATGCACAGCGGAAGACTTAATTCGTACCTGAGAATAAACATGCTTAAAAGTATCAACCAAAAGGTTGGTGAGTTCATAGGTTTATCATGATAATCATTTCAATATATTAATAGACCACAAGATTTCATAATTATAAACATAATACACTCTCAAGTGTATGTAAAGCATTCTAAGTGGTTGAGCACTTGGTAACCATACTTAACATTTGATCAACGTCACATATTCCCTTTATGAAATCTCTACACTGTACCAAGTGTAGTCACGAAACGAAGTACTGTGCAACCGTTGAATACTGGTCGTCCAGTCCGGCTGGGGTTGTCAGGCCCGATAGATCTATCAACAGGATTCGCGTTTACAATACCCATGTAAATAGTAGTTACCAAGCTACAGGGAAATATGCCAGTGGTACAACTCAACGTAGAATATATTTTTAAGTACTTGTGTCTATTTGTAAACATTTATAAAAGCAGCGCATGTATTCTCAGCCCAAAAATATATATTGCAAAAGCAATTAAAAAGGGAGCAAATGAAACTCACGATACTGTATTTTGTAGTAAAAATACATATGACGTCATTGAACAATGCAGGGTTGGCCTCGGATTCACGAACCTATATCGGGTATATATATTAACACATATAATTGTAATCGAACAAGTTATATTTTAATATATATATATTATTTCAATTGTTTATATTTTTATATCTATATGTATACTTTTATATATGTTTTAACCAAGTTGTAATACCTAACATGTTTATACATATAATTATATATTGTAAATAATCGATATCCAAAAAGTTTAAGGTATAGGTTATACCTTTGGGAAAACGATTGAGAAAAATGAGTGTTCGATGGATTTGGAGCTCGGCAATAGAACATAATTTATCAAACATCGAAAGTTTTAACCAATCAAATGTGGTTTAGTCCAAGAAGAATTAATTCATTTGCCCATGATATCGGTCCATTAATATTTAAAAGGAGCCCAAACTTAAAAGTCCATTAATAATTTAAAGAAGTCCATTTCAATAGCCCATTGCTATAATAATCAAGAGTTGGTATATATTGAGCCATGGACCTAGTGACTATAACATCAATATACTTTGTGTTTGGCCATAAACTAGTTATAATCCCTTGCCATGATTTCCTCCAGCACTCGAGCTCGATAAAATCAATAAGATTCGGGCTTCAATATTTTCATAACCGATTCCCTTGTGGATAAACCAGTGATAATCGGGTTCAAAGTACCCATACGAATATCATGACTCAAAAGACTCCAAACTAACACATCTCCATTCGAAAAACCGAAAATGTTTATAATTTCAAACACCAGCGACCCCACCAAAAGTCTTCTTCTCATCAACGCGGACCCCTTTAAACATTAAAAGAGCACTTGCCTTTAAAAAAATGCACGTCAATTTCTTCTGCTCCTTGTGGGGTTTTATGTCAACAACTTGTGCACTTTCTTTTGAGTAAATTATATATCATATTAATACAGCCCACGAATTCCTATCATTATCAACTTGTCGATGGGTATTATAATTATACTCGTCACTTTTATTTCCAAATAAAGTGTTTGCATGGATCCTTTCAATGGTTTATGATCGTTTGAAAAAGAAAAAAAAATAATATCGTGGTAGCAGCTGCATATCGAGGGGTTTTGGGCTGTTTTGTTCAAGTAGGGTACAGTAACAATAGTATGAACGTCCCACCACAACATCCATTATTTCGAGCAGAAGCTGTTATAGCAGCAGTAGCAGTTCGAGAGAGAGAATATATATATATATATATATATATATATATATATATATATATATATATATATATATATATATATATATATATATATATATATACTGACCAGGGACAGTAACAGTAAATGTCGAGCAGTTGCAGCAGCCTTTAATGGTGATCTGTGGTGGTTGTGGTAGTTAAAACAGGAAAATAAACACAGCAGAAAAATGGTGATGTGTGGTGGTTCGATTGTGTAGGGTGGTGATTTTATGTGGGTTTCGAAGATCATAGTGGTTGATCAAGGTGTCGGGGATGGTGATTGATGGTAGATGGTGATTTTGGAAGTTTGGTGATCGTTTGAAGTTACTGTAAACAGAAAAGAGACACAGGTGATCAAATAATGGTGGTGGCTTCGTTGGGTGGTTCACGTAGGGTGAAGGATTGGTGATAGGGTGGCGACTTGGGTGGATCGATGGAACTGCAAACGAAAACAATAATCAAGAAAAGAAAAAAAAAATATAAAGGAGGTTATCATGGTTGTCTTTTTGTTGGATGAAACACGAAAGAGAAAAGAGATAGAACAAGGGTTATGGAAAGGTTGAATGATTCTTTTACCACTTAAGTGGAATGAATTATATAAAGGAATTCAATCGACTTAACCCACTTCAGTCAAATCGACGTACAGCAAAGAAAAAAAATAAAATAAAACAAATTAGAAGCAGACAAGATTTATTAACAGAATTCGTTTGATAGTTGATATGGAATTCGATATATAACAAAGGCAGTACAAATCATGAGCAGAGAGTGAACTAAAGTGATTGTGATGGATACATATCACGCGTTATATCAGTATTATATCTATATCTGTAATTTTCATAGCTTTATTTATTTGTTTATCTTATTATGTATTTATTCATATCATTAGTAACTTAGTTATTTTATATATTACTTTAAATTTTCACTTCAATTCAACTGGTTTATTTGTATTATATTAATTTAAATAAATATATATACTTATAATTATATTTACATTTATACACATTTATTTCAACTACTGTTCGTGAATCGTCGGGCATGGTCAAGGTAAATTGAATGTATGACAATAGTTCAAACTTTTTGAGACTCTACATAATAGACCTTACTTATCGTGTCGAAATCAAATGAAATTTAAGTTTAAATTTGGTCGGAAATTCTCGGGTCCTCACATTGACCACCCAAGTTGACCGGTGATTCACGAACGTTAAAACTTGTAAAAACTATATGATGACATATATATGGATATATATATAGTTAACATGATACTATGATAAGTAAACATATCATTAAGTATATTAACAATGAACTACATATGTAAAAACAAGACTACTAACTTAATGATTTTTAAACGAGACATATATGTAACGATTATCGTTGTAAAGACATTTAATGTATATATATATCATATTAAGAGATATTCATACATGATAATATCATGATAATATAATAATTTAAAATCTCATTTGATATTATAAACATTGGGTTAACAACATTTAACAAGATCGTTAACCTAAAGGTTTCAAAACAACACTTACATGTAACGACTAACGATGACTTAACGACTCAGTTAAAATGTATATACATGTAGTGTTTTAATATGTATTTATACACTTTTGAAAGACTTCAATACACTTATCAAAATACTTCTACTTAACAAAAATGCTTACAATTACATCCTCGTTCAGTTTCATCAACAATTCTACTCGCATGCACCCGTATTCGTACTCGTACAATACACAGCTTTTAGATGTATGTACTATTGGTATATACACTCCAATGATCAGCTCTTAGTAGCCCATGTGAGTCACCTAACACATGTGGGAACCATCATTTGGCAACTAGCATGAAATATCTCATAAAATTACAAAAATATGAGTAATCATTCATGACTTATTTACATGAAAACAAAATTACATATCCTTTATATCTAATCCATACACCAACGACCAAAAACACCTACAAACACTTTCATTCTTCAATTTTCTTCATCTAATTGATCTCTCTCAAGTTCTATCTTCAAGTTCTAAGTGTTCTTCATAAATTCCAAAAGTTCTAGTTTCATAAAATCAAGAATACTTTCAAGTTTGCTAGCTCACTTCCAATCTTGTAAGGTGATCATCCAACCTCAAGAAATCTTTGTTTCTTACAGTAGGTTATCATTCTAATACAAGGTAATAATCATATTCAAACTTTGGTTCAATTTCTATAACTATAACAATCTTATTTCAAGTGATGATCTTACTTGAACTTGTTTTCGTGTCATGATTCTGTTTCAAGAACTTCGAGCCATCCAAGGATCCATTGAAGCTAGATCCATTTTTATCTTTTCCAGTAGGTTTATCCAAGGAACTTAAGGTAGTAATGATGTTCATAACATCATTCGATTCATACATATAAAGCTATCTTATTCGAAGGTTTAAACTTGTAATCACTAGAACATAGTTTAGTTAATTCTAAACTTGTTCGCAAACAAAAGTTAATCCTTCTAACTTGACTTTTAAAATCAAATAAACACATGTTCTATATCTATATGATATGCTAACTTAATGATTTAAAACCTGGAAACACGAAAAACACCGTAAAACCGGATTTACGCCGTCGTAGTAACACCGCGGGCTGTTTTGGGTTAGTTAATTAAAAACTATGATAAACTTTGATTTAAAAGTTGTTATTCTGAGAAAATGATTTTTATTATGAACATGAAACTATATCCAAAAATTATGGTTAAATTCAAAGTGGAAGTATGTTTTCTAAAATGGTCATCTAGACGTCGTTCTTTCGACTGAAATGACTACCTTTATAAAAACGACTTGTAACTTATTTTTCCGACTATAAACCTATACTTTTTCTGTTTAGATTCATAAAATATAGTTCAATATGAAACCATAGCAATTTGATTCACTCAAAACGGATTTAAAATGAAGAAGTTATGGGTAAAACAAGATTGGATAATTTTTCTCATTTTAGCTACGTGAAAATTGGTAACAAATCTATTCCAACCATAACTTAATCAACTTGTATTGTATATTATGTAATCTTGAGATACCATAGACATGTATACAATGTTTTGACCTATCATGTCGACACATCTATATATATTTCGGAACAACCATAGACACTCTATATGTGAATGTTGGAGTTAGCTATACAGGGTTGAGGTTGATTCCAAAATATATATAGTTTGAGTTGTGATCAATACTGAGATACGTATACACTGGGTCGTGGATTGATTCAAGATAATATTTATCGATTTATTTCTGTACATCTAACTGTGGACAACTAGTTGTAGGTTACTAACGAGGACAGCTGACTTAATAAACTTAAAACATCAAAATATATTAAAAGTGTTGTAAATATATTTTGAACATACTTTGATATATATGTATATATTGTTATAGGTTCGTGAATCCACCAGTGGCCAAGTCTTACTTCCCGACGAAGTAAAAATCTGTGAAAGTGAGTTATAGTCCCACTTTTAAAATCTAATATTTTTGGGATGAGAATACATGCAGGTTTTATAAATGATTTACAAAATAGACACAAGTACGTGAAACTACATTCTATGGTTGAATTATCGAAATCGAATATGCCCCTTTTTATTAAGTCTGGTAATCTAAGAATTAGGGAACAGACACCCTAATTGATGCGAATCCTAAAGATAGATCTATTGGGCCTAACAAACCCCATCCAAAGTACCGGATGCTTTAGTACTTCGAAATTTATATCATATCCGAAGGGTGTCCCGGAATGATGGGGATATTCTTATATATGCATCTTGTTAATGTCGGTTACCAGGTGTTCATATTATGAATGATTTTTATCTCTATGTATGGGATGTGTATTGAAATATGAAATCTTGTGGTCTATTGTTACGATTTGATATATATAGGTTAAACCTATAACTCACCAACATTTTTGTTGACGTTTAAAGCATGTTTATTCTCAGGTGAATATTAAGAGCTTCCGCTGTTGCATACTAAAATAAGGACAAGATTTGGAGTCCATGTTTGTATGATATTGTGTAAAAACTGCATTCAAGAAACTGATTTCGATGTAACATATTTGTATTGTAAACCATTATGTAATGGTCGTGTGTAAACAGGATATTTTAGATTATCATTATTTGATAATCTACGTAAAGCTTTTTAAACCTTTATTTATGAAATAAAGGTTTTGGTTTGTTTTAAAAATGAATGCAGTCTTTGAAAAACGTCTCATATAGAGGTCAAAACCTCGCAACGAAATCAATTAATATGGAACGTTTTTAATCAATAAGAACGGGACATTTCACTTACAGTGCTTTGTGGGTCCCGAATACACATGTGGTAAAATAAATCTTGCTCATTTACCTTTTCCTTATTTTTACCTCTCTGTGTAATCGAATTCGCTAGAAACCTATGAATTACTCTTAATTCAGCTCTATCTATATCCAAATAAGAGTAATTTCCTCCTTTAAATCGGTGATGGCTAGTCATTTGACTCCATACACCATGCGTATCAAAATTTTCATCAATTTTCCTACCATTTAATATCAACCCTCTACAATCGGCAGATGCTAGCTCATCAGGCGTATATATACGTAAGACCTGAGCCATGTCTAGTAGAGACATGTGGCGCATCGAACCTCCTAACAAAAATCTAACAAAAGATTGATCGGTTAAACCAGCTACCCGATCAATTATTTCTATACTACACAATAATTCTTCACACCATACTTTATATACAGGCCTACGCATGTTGAATAAACGTACCCAATCGTTAAAAGTAGAATTACCATACCTCTATGTAAGTAATTCTCTAATTGGCCCGGCCAATTCTACACCTTCTAACGGTTCCCATTCTATTACCCTAGGTACTTCAACAGCTTTAGAATGAAGAGTATGCAAGCCCCTTTGGTATTTTGGATAATTTATCCAACGTCTGTCAAATCTCAAGTTCGGGTGCAAATCTTCCAAGTGTATATCTGAAAATGTCATAACTGGATGAGGTATATCTTGTTTGTAATAGCTATCAACATCCTGTTGTTCCGCATTCTCAGGAGGAGCATTGCGAGCTTGGGATGAAGATTCACCCCTTTCAGTCTGCAAAACACATCAAACACAATTTTTGTGCATCCAAATATGCATCAGTGTCAGCAAAATCATCAATTAAAATAATTACAATGACATGTCCAATTTATATTAAACTTATGCTCATTTTCATATTTTTATCAAATCTACACTTTTTCAAATAAGCATATACGAAAATGTTCGCCAAGTTCATAAGCATTCAACTCAAATAACATGTCAAAATAATCATTACTAGCATTATCTTTCAAAAATCAAGTTCATGAATTTTAGACTTGAAAAAGTCCACTTTAATTCTCAAAAATCATGTTTAGGCTCAAAGTTTGGATCATTTAACTACCTAAACATGTTACACTACTTAATTTAGCAATAATTCATGACAAAAATCGGCCATAACCTGTTTATATCAAAAAGCCCCAAATTTGCTCAAGAACACAAACCCTAGATTACTAAAAATTTGAAGTTTAAGGCTTCTAATCATGTTAAATAGCATCAATCTAGGTTATACAAGCATAATACATAAGCAATTTAAGCATAATTACACTAAAAAGCATCAAAATCGAATTGGGTAAAAAATTGCTCAAGAACACTAATTTTCGGATTAAATGGTGTTTAGGTGTAGAAATTTACCGTTTTCCTTGAGTAATTCCTAGATAGCATCCTTCTCAACATGATTTTAGTAAAAAATGTGACGATTTTTGGTGAAAAATTTCGGATTTTAGAGTGTTTTTTCGGGTGTTTTTCGCAGTTATTTGGGGTGTTTGTGTTGGGGACTGTCTGTTTCTGCGTATATATTTTTTTTCTGAATTTTGGTCTCTCCGCGACTTGCGGTGTTTGACCCTTACAAACTCCGCGAGTCGCGCTGTTTGTTTTTTTTTTTTTTTTTTTTTTTTTTTTGTAAAAACCTTATCTTATAAAACAATTAATTAATTAATTTTAAAATTTTGTTTCCCTTGTTATTTAGGACGAGGTCGTTTCGGAACGATGTCCTAGTCCGTCCTTCGACAAAATTTTAAAATTTGTCTTTTTGTAGCGATTTTTTTAAAAGCTAAGATTTTTGGGTTTTTTAATGTTTTTGGCATACTTTAATTCAATAAGATTAAAAATAATGATAATAAAAGTTCTCGTCCCTCCCTCGGGTAAAGCAATTTCGGTTCAAAGACCTAGTCTTCAACTTACGACGAATTTTAAAAATCATATTTTTAACTTAGCGACATAAAGTAAATTTTTGTTTTTATAATCACACCAAACTTAAATTAAAAAATGCATAAAATTAAAAATTCACACCAAACTTAATTAAAAATTCATATTATAAATTCACACCAAACTTAAATTTAAAATGCATAAAATTCAAAATTAATATTAAAAATTCACACCAAACTTAAATTAAATTTTGTTTTTATACATACAAATTTATATTAAAAATATTAATTTTTTCAAATATTTACAATTTTAAATATATATTAATTTTAAAAACATGGTAAAAATTAAAAATCTTTTTGGCTTTTATCCCACTTTAATCAATCAAATATTATCAAAAATATGCGCCCCTCTTTTCGGTAAAGTAATTTCGGTTCCATGACCTAATTTAACTCATGACGAATTTTTGAAATATTTTGGGTTGATTGATTAAAGATATTTATACCATAAGAATAAACGTTAAATTTCGCAGTGATGTAATAAATTTTTGAATGATATCAATAATTTCGGTCGCCAAACCTAATTTCATCGAATATCAATTTAATACTTTATAGCGAACAAATTAGCGTTTATTATCAAAAGGTTAAAAATAAAAATAAAAAAATAAAAACTGTACAGACTTACCTGTGAGATAGTATTCTTAGTGATACGATCTATCCCACATAAGATAGTCGGTTTAATTGGTTTTCCATAGCTACATAGGCGTAACCTCGAGCATTCAGTGTTTTTTCTTCTAAACATATGAACGGTCCGTCTCTGCATAAAGTAACAAATTCGGTGTTTGAATAGGTTTGATTATTTGAACATTTACCTCCATGTGACCATTTTCCGAATTTGTGACATCTTTCTAGGTGTCGTGCTCTTCTTTTCGCTGCGAATTTTGATTTCCCTTTACCAAATTGTAACTTATTATCTTCGCATCTGGATTCTTTTCTTACTCCGTCCAATCTTTTTCTGATTACTGATACTAGTTCACTCGGAAGTGTGTCATTATTACGTTTAGTGATCAAAGCATGTAGCATTAGACCATGGTTTAGTTCACAGGAAGTCTTCATTTCCTAAAAAAAAATAAAAATTCAGAATGGGGGGAGAAGACTAGTTCTTTAGGGTCTGCTAGGGAAAGACCATTCGGGTTCCATTTTCGAGAACTACACGAAAACAGAAAATCTAACTCTAACAGAAATACATATTATCCTTTAAATACTTGATTCTCCCCACACTTAGTTAGCTGTGGTATCGAAATTGTGATTAACTTTGTTGTCTACTTCCATCGGACTATCTATGTAATGTTTAACTCTGTGACCATTAACTTTAAATTCAATCCCATTTGAATTTATTAATTCTACTGTTCCGTATGGGAAAACTCTTTTGACTATGAATGGTCCAGACCATCTTGATTTCAATTTTCCAGGAAATAACTTGAATCGTGAATTGAAAAGAAGAACTCTGTCTCCTTCTTTGAATTCTTTTGAACTTCTGATTCTTTTATCATGCCATTTCTTTGTTCTTTCCTTATAGATTAACAAATTTTCATATGCTTCATGTCTTAATTCTTCTAATTCGTTTAATTGACTTAACCGTAGACGTCCAGCTTCATGTAAATCAAGATTACATGTCTTTAAAGCCCAAAATGCTTTGTGTTCAATTTCTACTGGAAGATGAAATGATTTTCCATAAACGAGTCTAAAAGGTGTGGTTCCAATTGGAGTTTTGTAGGCTGCTCTAAAAGCCCAGAGTGCATCCTCCAATTTAATGGACCATTCCTTCGGATTTGTTCCTACGGTTTTTTCTAAAATACGTTTTAAAGCTCGGTTGGTATTTTCAACTTGTCCACTCGTTTGTGGATGATATGCGGTGGAGATTTTATGAGTTACTCCATATCTTTTAAGAACTTTCTCAAGTTGATTATTACAGAAATGAGTTCCCCGATCACTTATTAAGGCTTTCGGTGTTCCAAACCTTGCAAAAAGACGTTTTAAAAAGTTGACTACAACTCGTGCATCGTTAGTTGGGAGAGCTTGTGCTTCCGCCCATTTAGATACATAATCAATGGCTACGAGAATGTATAGATTATTATGAGATTTTGGAAATGGACCCATAAATTCAATACCCCAAATGTCAAATACTTCACATACTTGAATGACATTTTGTGACATTTCATCACGTTGACTTATTTTTCCGGCCCTTTGACAAGCATCACAGGATTTGCAAAGAAGGTGTGCGTCTTTGTAAATTGTAGGCCAATAGAATCCAACATCATAAACTTTTCTTGCTGTTAGTTGAGGCCCATAATGCCCTCCTGTTGGTCCTGTGTGACAATGGTTTAAGATTTTACTAGCTTCATCTCTGAATACACATCGGCGTATTATTCCATCTGGACAACTTTTAAACAAATGTGGGTCTTCCCAGAAATAGTGTTTTATATCATTGAAGAATTTCTTTCGTTTTTGGTACGACAATCCTTTTTCAAGGAATCCACAAACTAAGTAGTTTGCATAGTCTGCAAACCATAGAATTTCATTATAATCTATCTTCAATAGATATTTATCAGGAAAGTTGTCTTGTATGGCCGATTCATTTAGAACTTCTAATTCGGGATTTTCAAGACGAGAAAGATGATCGGCGGCGAGATTTTCTGCATCTCTTTTATCTCGGATTTCAATATCGAACTCTTGTAAGAGTAAGATCCAACGGATTGATCTTGGTTTAGCATCTTGTTTCGAAAATAAATATCTAAGAGCAAAATGGTCGGTATAGACCACCGTTTTAGCTAGAACGAGATATGAACGAAATTTGTCAAAAGCAAAGACAATAGCAAGGAGTTCTTTTTCAGTAGTTGTGTAATTTGTTTGTGCTCCTTGTAATGTCTTACTAGCAGAATATATAGGTTGAAATTGTTTTTCAATCCTTTGTCCTAAAACGGCTCCCATTGCAAAATCACTTGCATCGCAAATTAGTTCAAACGGTAGATTCCAATTTGGTGTTATCATGATCGGCGCATTAGTGAGTTTCTCTTTAAGAATATTAAAAGATTTGATACATTCATCTGAAAAGATGAATGGAGCATCCTTTTCTAGGAGTTTATTCATAGGAGTGGCAATTTTAGAAAAATCTTTTATGAAACGTCGGTAAAAACCGGCATGCCCTAGAAAACTCCTAACTCCTCTAACATTGGTGGGATGTGAAAGTTTAGCAATTACATCTACTTTAGCTCTATCCACTTCAATTCCTTCCTTTGAAATTTTATGACCAAGAACGATGCCTTCTTTAACCATGAAATGGCATTTCTCCCAATTAAGTACTAGATTTGATTGTTCGCATCTAATAAGCATTCATTCCAGATTAACTAGACATGATTCAAAAGTATCACCGAAGACTGAAAAGTCATCCATGAAAACTTCCATGCATTCTTCTATCATGTCGTGAAAAATCGCCATCATGCACCTTTGAAAGGTTGCAGGGGCGTTGCAAAGTCCAAATGGCATGCGTTTGTAACCAAAAGTACCATAAGGGCACGTGAATGTGGTTTTCTCTTGGTCCTCGGGTGCTATTGGAATTTGAAAATATCCGAAAAATCCATCAAGAAAACAATAGTAAGTATTTCCGGCTAATCTTTCCAACATTTGATCAATAAAAGGTAAGGGAAAGTGATCTTTTCTGGTGGCGTCATTTAATTTTCTATAATCAATACACACACGCCATCCTGTTACAGTCCTAGTAGAAATAAGCTCATTTTTCTCATTTGTGATGACAGTCATGCCACCCTTCTTAGGCACGCATTGAACTGGGCTTACCCATGGACTATCAGAAATCGGATAAATTAAACCTGCATCTAGCAGTTTAATAATTTCTTTTTTAACAACATCTTGCATATTAGGATTTAGTCTTCGTTGGCGTTGCACATACGTTTTATGACCTTCTTCCATAAGGATTTTATGTGTGCAATACTAAGGACTTATTCCTTTAATATCATGAATCTTCCATGCAATGGCTGGTTTATGAGCTTTCAACACAGAAATGAGTTGTGATTTCTCATTTTCAGTAAGAGAAGACGATATTATTACAGGTAATTTAGATTCACCATGTAAATAAGCGTATTCCAAATGGTTTGGAAGTGGCTTTAACTCTAATGTCGGAGGTTCTTCTATCGATGATTTATATCGATATCTGTCTTCTTCTTTTAGCATTTGAATTTCTTCTGTTGTTGGTTCATATCCATTAGCTATTAGTGTAGCTAACATTTTAGCTTCATCAATTGGTTCAGTACCTTCTCCTAAAGAACATTCTCCTGTTCCTTGTAATTCTGGAAATTCTTCTAATAATTCTGCATGTGAATCTATAGTTTGAATATAATAACATGTATCATCTGCAGATTGCAGTTGTTGCATTGCTCTATCAACTGAAAAGGTAACACTCTCGTCCTCTATACTTAGGGTCAGTTTCTTACCGAACACGTCTATCATTACTTTAGCCGTGTTTAAGAATGGTCTTCCTAATATGAGAGGAACTTGAGAATCTTCTTCCATGTCCAGAACAACAAAATCTACTGGAAATACTAAAGTACCAACTTTAACTAGCATATTTTCCATTATTCCTCTAGGATATTTTATTGATCTATCGGCTAGTTATATGCTTATTGTTGTTGGTTTCAATTCTCCAAGGTCTAGTTTAGCGTATAGTGAATACGGCATTAAATTTATACTAGCACCTAAATCTGCCAATGCTTCTATTGAACTAAGACTACCAGAAAACATGGAATTGTGAAACTTCATGGATCAGATAGTTTTTCTGGTATCTTATTCAACAGCACTGCTAAACAATTAGCATTCATAGTAACAGCCGAGAGTTTTTCCATTTTCTTTCTATTCGATATTAGATCTTTCAAGAATTTAGCATATCTAGGCATTCCTGAAATCACATTAATGAAAGGAAGATTTACATTTATCTGTTTAAACATATCCAAGAATTTAGATTGCTCGGCTTCAAGTCTCTCTTTTTTCATTTTACTCGGATAAGGAAGTGGTGGTCGCTATGGTTTAACATAAGGTTTAGCCTTAACTGTGTTATCTTCAATAACCTTTTCAACTACCGGTTCTTTTTCCTTATCTTGTTCAGGTTGTGGTTCTTGTGGAGTAGGAATAGCTTCATCAGAATTTTCAGGTATTTCAGGTGGTTTAAGTGTTGTACCACTTCTTGTGGTAATAGCTTTAGCTGTTTCATTATGGGGGTTAGCATTTGTATCACTAGGTTAACTTCCCGGTTTTCTTTCACCTATTAACCTTGCTAGGTTACTTACTTCTTGTTCCAGATTTTGAATAGAAGCTTGTTGATTTCTAAATGCTTGAGCATTTTGTTCATTAGTTTGTTTCTGAGATGTGAAAAACTGCGTTTGAGTTTCAACTAGATTCGTCATCATATCTTCTAAATTCGGCTTTTTATCATCGGTTTGTGGTGGTTTGTTTTGAAAATTAGGTCTTTGCTGGTTGTAAGTATTATTGGATACTTGTTGATTGCTAGGACCTTGTTGGTTGTTGTACGGAACATTTCGATTATAATTCTGGTTTTTATTGTAAATTGGTCTTGGCGGTTGATAATTATTCTGATAATTATTTCCAGGCCTTTGGTTTATGTATGAAACATTCTCTCTTTGTTCCATTGTTAATTCAATACTGAGACAATCTTTTGTCAAATGTGGTCCTCCACACTGCTCACAACTAATTCGTATTGAGTGTATATCCTTAGTCATCTTTTCCATTCGTCTCTCGACAGCATCTATTTTTGCGAAAATGGAATCTAAGTCATGGCTAGAATCGGCTCTAGCTGCTTTAGATGATCTAACGATATCTTTTTCTTGGTGCCACTCATGTGAGTGGGAAGCAGTGTTATCAATAATATTGTAAGCATAAGTTTCGGTTTTCTTCATAATAGAACCACCAGCTGCAATATCTATGTCTTTTCTTGTAGTGATGTCGCATCCTTGGTAGAATATTTGTACTATTTGACAGGTGTCTAAACCATGTTGCGGACATCCTCTTAATAACTTTCCAAATCTTGTCCACGCCTCATATAGAGTTTCATTCGGTTTCTGTGTGAACGTAACAATTTCTCCTTGAAGTCTTACGGCTTTAGATGCCGGAAAGAATTGTTTAAGAAATTTTTCAACTAAAACAACCCATGTATCAATCGCCCCTTCAGGTAACGATTCCAACCAATCTTTGGCTTCTCCCTTTAAAGTCTAGGGAAATAACATGAGATATATCTGTTCATCTTCAACTTCTCTTATTTTAAATAGTGTGCAGATCCTATTAAAGGTACGAAGATGTTCGTTTGGATCTTCCTTCGGTGCACCACTAAATTAGCATTGATTAGTCACCATGTGTAGAATTTGTCCTTTGATTTCATAATCTGGCGCATTAATGTCTGGATGAGTAATTGCGTGACCTTGGCCAGTGCGTTTAGCTCTCATTCGGTCTTCCATACTTAAAGGTTCCAGATTCTCCATAATTGAATTTGTTGAATCTGAATCACTAGAGGATTCTGATTTAATGGTTCGTTCCTCAACAATCTCTGTTTGAATGATTGGTGGTTCCGGAGGAAAAATTAATGGTTCAGGATCTATGAATTGTCCCTGAATATTCTCCGGATTCTCAATTGTGAGGTCGGTTTCAAAAAATGGATTATCGGAAATTTGAATTGGAGTACTTGGTCGACTGGATGACGATTCTAAAGAAAAATCAACGGCAGTAATATTTGCTAGATGTCTTGATCGAGTTACAGGTGGTGAACATACAAAAGGTGGTGAACATCTTGCTCGGTGCATTCACTGAATATCCTATTAGTTTTTAAAAGGAAAGAAAAATTATATAAGTTATCGAATTAATAGACTTTTCTGATTTTGCCCACGTTTCGAATAGCCAAAAGATGCAGCAGAGGGGCAGGATTCGTTTGGTCTTAATATAATTGAGGACTGTTTGGCTCCAATAACCCGGTCCACGTACAAATCCAACTATTACTACGAACCAGAAAATTTTGATGTCTATCAATTTAACCACTTAAAATAAATTTTCGTAATTTTAAGAAATTTAGATAAGAAGTAGAATAAAAATCTATGTCCTAAAAACAAGAATAGCGAGAGATAAGAAAGAAAAAGAGCGCGTCGAAAAAGAAAAGGGTTGAAAAATAAAAGGCGTCGAAAAATAAGAAAAAAAAAGAGACTTATAAAACTTAAAAATACTCGACTAACCCAGCCTTATTACTATCACTAACTTAAAATTATAATCGAAAATTGAGATTACTAATTGGAGTGATAATTGATACATAGGTAAAAGGCGTCGAAAAATAAAAATAAGAAAGTAGCGCGTTGAAACTTAAAAAGGAACTAAAAACTAAAAATTAGAGGTTGCGTCTAAAAATATTAAAGCTTAAAAGAAAAACTATATTTCAAATGGTAATAACTTAAAAAGGTACTAAAACTTAAAAAGGCGTCGCAAAATTCTAAAGCACCTAAATCTTAGTCTAAAGAAAAAGCACTTAAGGGATTTTACGGCAAAGCCTAAAAATCTATAAATAAAAATAACTATGGCAAAAACTATATTTTAAAACTAAAAATGAGCGAAAAATACAAATATTACGCTAAAACAATTAAAAAGTGACAAAATATAAAAATATACTAAAAGTTGTAAAAAGTACAATTTTTATAAAAATATTATTTTTATGTTATTTATTTTATAAAAGTGTTAATTTTATAATTTATTTAAATTAATTAAACAAAATATACAAATTAAATAAATAAACTAAACTTAATTAATTAAAAATTAAAACCGAATTAGGGTTTTTAATTAATAATAATAATAATAATTACGTAATGATGCTGTTAGGGTTTCTGTGTACCCGTGTCAGAGAGAACTCCGCGAGTCGCGGTAATCCCAGCTGAAAAACTCCGCAAGTCGCGGGGTTTGGAATTTCAATTTTTGTGCAGGCCAAAAATCGTTCGTTTCAGTTTTTAATATTTTAATTATATTTTTTATTTTTCTATTTTAACTAATTATATAAAATATTTATATAAATTAAATAAAAACTTATGTTTTAAAAACTAAAATAAAAATAGAAATACTTTATAATAAAAATCTTAAAACTAGATTTATATATTTAATTTTTTTTATTCGGTTTTTTTTATTTTAAATAAAAACAAAATATTTAAATAAAACTTATATGTTTATAAAATAAAAATAAAGAAACTTTATAAAACTTATATTTATAATTTTTTTTGTTTTCTTTTTATGTTTTCGAATATTTAAAACGTATTTTTACAAAAACGTATTTTTATAAAAGTAAACTAAATTTTTTTTTATTTTTTTATATATTAGCATTGCGCTTCCGGCTTTTAAGCTAGATTTTAGGATCCCCGGCAGCGGCGCCAAAAATACTTGATGTCAAAGCTAAGGGGTATAAAATACTATTAAATTTTACAAGGAAATACTATTAAATACGATACAATTTTACACAAGATATTTATTTATTTATAGAATGGATATACTTAAACCTTGCTACAACACTTATAGGCAGTGTACCTAATCGTACAGTAGTGTAGTTTTTAGTAAGTCCGGTTCGTTCCACAGGGAAAAAAAATCTTTAAACAAAGCTTAACGCTATATTAGTTTAATTTATAAAAATACAAATATATATATAAGTAATATTATTATTATAAAGGGGGTTTTTACCGTTTAATGACTGGTTTGTCGATTTTTAAAATATTAGTCGCAGTTAAAACAAAATGTAAAATATTAAATAAATAAAAGACTTAATTTAAAGCGTAAAATAAACAACGATAATGAAATTTCGATAAATAAAAGTGCGATAATTAAAAAGTACGATAATTAAAAGTGCAATTAAATACAATAACAATAAAATAAAGTGCGATAATTAGAAGTGCAATTAAATATAAAATAAAGGAAATTAAATATGAAATAAAAGAATTATGCTTATTTAAACTTCCGTAATCATGATGTTTGACGTGTTGATTTTAGTTTTATGCCCATGGGTTAATTGTCCTTTGTCCTGGATTATTTAATATGTCCGTCTGGTTTTTGTCCATAACAGTCCATCAGTCATAAATATAAAGTGCGAGTGTCCTCGTCAAATTATCCTTATACCCGAAGTTAAATATTCCAACTAATTGGGGACTTAAACTGTAACAAGATTTTAATACTTTGTTTAATAATTACACCAGGTTATCGACTGCTTGTAACCCAAGGTTTTAATACTTTGTTAACAATTATGCCAAGTGTCCTTGTACATAATTTCACCTCTGTTTTAATAATTCTAGTGGCTATTAATCCATTCCCGTGTCCAGTTAAATCAACGATTATTCGTACATATAAATATCCCGCCCATCGTGTCTGATTGAGTGTATATGGTTATTTATAGGGACGTCCAATTGTAAATCTTTATATTAAAATTAACAAACTATCATTTAGTTAAACAAATATAAAGCCCATTAATAGCCCATAGTCTAATTTTCACAAGTGTCGTTCTTTTGTCCAAACCCCAATTATGGTACAAAGCCCAATTACCCAATTTTAGTAATTAGCCCAACATCATGATTACTTCGTTTTAAATAAGCATAATAATAACTTAGCTACGAGACATTAAATTAAAAAGGTTGAACATAACTTACAATGATTAAAAATAGCGTAGCGTTACAAGGACAGAATTTCGACTTACACCCTTACAACATTCGCTAACATACCTTTATTATTAGGATTAAAATTAAAATTAAAATTAAAATTAAAATATAAATATAAATATTTACGTATAGATATAGAGAGGATGGATATATTGATATTAAAAATGATCAAACTGCGTTGCCTTTTATAGGGATTTGAGTCCAGGGAATCTCCGCGACTCGCGGCACTTTTCCTCTTCAAACTCCGCGAGTCGCGGAGTTTGATTTTACAGCTCACTCCATTTTGACTCCTTTATTGCCGACGGATTTTTATATAAATATAATTTATATAATTTATATAATTAATTATATATTATATTATATTTATATACATAGTTAACTTGTAATTTTTAGTCCATTGCGTTGAGCGTTGAGAGTTGACTCTGGTCCCGGTCCCGGATTTTCGAACGTCCTTGCGTACAATTTAATATCTTGTACTTTACGATTTGAATCTTGTACTCTTGTAATTTCGAGACGTTTCTTATCAATAATTGGAACCACTTTGATTGTATTTTGTACTTTTGAGCTTTTTGGACCTTTGCGTCTTCAATTCGTCGAATCTGTCTTTTGTCTTCACCTTTTATTATTTAAACGAATATCACTTGTAAATAGAACAATTGCAACTAAAAGCTTGTCTTTCTTGAGGAATAATGCTATGAAATATATGTTCATTTTTAGCATTATCACTGCTTCTGATTGTTGTTGTTATTGCGGTTATTATTATTGTTGGGATGATTGTTGTAGTTGTTGTTGTTGTTGTTGTTGTTGTTGTTGTTGTTGTTGTTGGGCCGTTTGTTGTAGTTGCGATTATTGTTGTAATTGCTGTTGTTGTTGTATTGGTGATTCTTATCACCATTTTCCTCCCACTTTCTTTTGACTTGCTTCACATTGGCCTCTTCAGCAGTCTGTTCTTTAATTCTTTCTTCAATCTAGTTCACTAGTTTATGAGCCATTCTACATGCCTGTTGTATGGAGGCGGGCTCATGTGAACTTATATCTTCTTGGATTCTTTCCGGTAATCCTTTCACAAACGCGTCGATCTTCTCTTCCTCATCTTCGAACGCTCCCGGACACAATAGGCATAATTCTGTGAATCGTCTTTCGTAGGTGGTAATATCAAATCCTTGGGTTCGTAATCCTCTAAGTTCTGTCTTGAGCTTATTGACCTCGGTTCTGGGACGGTACTTCTCGTTCATCAAGTGCTTGAATGCTGACCACGGTTGTGCGTAAGCATCATCTTGTCCCACTTGCTCTAGATAGGTATTCCACCATGTTAACGCAGAACCTATGAAGGTATGCGTAGCGTACTTCATTTTGTCCTCTTCAGTACACTTACTTATGACAAACACCGATTCGACCTTCTCGGTCCAGCATTTTAATTCGATCGGTCCTTCGGTTCCATCAAATTCCAAAGGTTTGCAGGCAGTGAATTCTTTGTAGGTGCATCCTACACGATTTCCTGTACTGCTAGATCTAAGGTTATTGTTGGTATGTAGCGCAGCCTGTACTGCGGCTATGTTTGAAGCAAGAAAGGCACGAAATTCCTCTTCGCTCATATTCAAGGTGTGTCGAGTAGTCGGTGCCATTTCCTTCAAAATAGTCAAATGAAACGAGTTAATCATATAGAATATCAAGAGTAGTCAATAGTATTTCGTAGCGTAATATGATCTTATTTATAAAAGCTCTTTCTTCATATTAGCGTTTTATACTCTTTAATTCGGGTAGTACCTACCCGTTAAGTTCATACTTAGTAGCTAACATACCATTTCAACTACTACAATTCTATATGAAAAACTAATCACAAAAAAAAAAGTATATCATATTCAAACCTTTATACAATAACTTGCAAACTTACAATACCGCTTTTTTTTTCATATAGCATGAAATATAGCACATAAAACTTTGATACAAAGTAGTTGCGAAGATAATTCTAGTTAATAAAGAAGGCGTTCAGCAAAGGCAATAAAGACACGTAATTCATACGTCCAGAAACAAGTCATGCATTCTGGTTTTACTAATACCACTTCCCATCCTTGGTTTTGTGGAACATAACTGTTGTGACCGATAGTAAGACAATGTGTTGTAACGTCGTCAAAAGGATGAAGGTTACGTAATGACCAACAGTCTCGTAATAACCTAAAAACCTCATTTCTTACCCCAATTACCGACTCCGTCACTTGTGGGAACGTTTTGTTTAATAGTTGTAGCCCCATGTTCTTGTTCTCACTTTGGTGAGAAGCGAACATTACTAACCCATAAGCATAACATGCTTCCTTATGTTGCATGTTAGCCGCTTTTTCTAAATCACGAAGTCCTATATTCGGATATATTGAGTCAAAATAATTTCTTAACCCGTTGCGTAAAATAGCATTTGGGTTCCCCGCAATATATGCGTCAAAGTAAACACATCGTAACTTATGGATTTCCCAATGTGATATCCCCCATCTTTCGAACGAAAGCCTTTTATAAATCAAGGCATTCTTGGAACGTTCTTCGAATGTCTTACAAACTGATCTCGCCTTAAATAGTTGTGCCGAGGAATTCTGACCGACTCTAGACAAGATTTCATCAATCATGTCTCCGGGTAGGTCTCTTAAAATATTGGGTTGTCTATCCATTTTGTGTTTTTATACTGTAAAACAGACAAGAGTTAGATTCATAAAAAAAATACTTATTAATACAAGCAATTTTTACATATATCATAAAGCATAAGCACACTATATTACATATATTACACCACACGAATACAACTATCTTATTCCGACTCGCTCGTTTCTTCGTCTTCGGTTTTAGTTCGTTTTGCCAAGTTTCTAGGGATATATGATGTTCCCCTAATACGAGCCGTCGTTTTCCACATTGGTTTAGAAAAACCTGGTGGTTTAGAGGTTCCCGGGTTATTGTCACAACTTAAGAAATACGGGTGTTGACGATACATATAAAGTTCATCGGGTTTGGAATCAAATTTCTCTATTTTTATGCCCTTTCCCTTATTGTTCTCTTTTGCCTTATTAAATTGTGTTGGGGTAATTTCTACAACATCATCGGAATCCTTGTCGAGATCCGATTCATCGGAGAATTGGTAATCCTCCCAATACTTTGCTTCCTTGGCGGAAACACCATCGACCATAATTAACTTTGGTCGGTTGGTTGAGGATTTTCTTCTACTTAACCGTTTTATTATTTCCCCCACTGGTTCTATTTCTTCTTCCGGTTCCGATTCTTCTTCCGGTTCCGACTCTTCTTCCGGTTCCTCTTCGGAAACTTGTGAATCAGTCCACGAATCATTCCAATTTACATTTGACTCTTCATTATTATTAGGTGA
This sequence comes from Rutidosis leptorrhynchoides, assembly GCF_046630445.1. Taxonomy (NCBI): domain Eukaryota; kingdom Viridiplantae; phylum Streptophyta; class Magnoliopsida; order Asterales; family Asteraceae; genus Rutidosis; species Rutidosis leptorrhynchoides. The sequence goes on from NC_092336.1 coordinate 343,238,481, forward strand.
GTCAATCGGACTTATTCTAGCGGTAGACATCTATCACATAATATCAAACACGTTAAGAGATTAATATATCACATAATATTCACATGTTAAAAATATATAGTTTCCCACAAAAATGTTAAGCAATCATTTTTAAAGAAAACACGGTCGAAGTCCAGACTCACTAATGCATCCTAACAAACTCGATAAGACACACTAATGCAAATTTTCTGGTTCTCTAAGACCAACGCTCGGATACCAACTGAAATGTCCCGTTCTTATTGATTAAAAACGTTCCATATTAATTGATTTCGATGCGAGGTTTTGACCTTTATATGAGACATTTTTTTTTTCAAAGACTGCATTCATTTTAAAACAAACCATAACCTTTATTTCATCAATAAAGGTTTAAAAAGCTTTACGTAGATTATCAAATAAAGATAATCTAAAATATCATGTTTACACACGACTATTACATAATGGTTTACAATACAAATATGTTACAACGAAATAAGTTTCTTGAATGCAGTTTTTACACAATATCATATAAGCATGGACTCCAAATCTTGTCCTTATTTAAGTATGCGACAGCGAAAGCTCTTAATAATCACCTGAGAATAAACATGCTTAAAACGTCAACAAAAATGTTGGTGAGTTATAGGTTTAACCTATATATATCAAATGGTAACAATAGACCACAAGATTTCATATTTCAATATACATCCCATACATAGAGATAAAAATCATTCATATGGTGAACACCTAGTAACCGACATTAACAAGATGCATACATAAGAATATCCCCATCATTCCGGGACACCCTTCGGATATGATATAAATTTCGAAGTACTAAAGCATCCGGTACTTTGGATGGAGTTTGTTAGGCCCAATAGATCTATCTTTAGGATTCGCGTCAATTAGGGTGTTTGTTGCGATGACCCGGGAATTTCCGACCAAATTTAAACTTAATCTTCATACGAATTCGACACAACAAGCAAAGTCTGTAATGTTGAGCCTCGAAAACTTTAGAGCTATATTCATATATTTGAATTCAAATTGACCTTTGACTATGGCCGACGATTCACGAACAATTGTGTATAAATAAATATGTAAATATATATATAAATATATATATATAAATATAAATAAGTGTATATATATATATATATATATATATATATATATATATATATATATAAACATTTTGAATTAATAAGGTATACTTTGATCAAGTGGAATTAAAAATGTAAGATAATATATAAAGTAATTAAGTTATCATTAAAAAGAATATATAATAGATATATGATATTATTATGAATGAATATAGTAATATATATAAAAGATTCCTATTAATAACTATAATATTGTAACATTTATAAAATATATAAATATTCAATATTCAATAGATATATTTGTATAATATATGATATAAAATATAATATAAATATATTAAATGTAATTACAAGTTTAATTATAATTACTATATGATTATTATTATTAGTAATATTCTTATCATTAATAATATCATTATTATTGATTATCATTATCAATAGATATTGTTGTTATGATGTAATTTAGTATTATTACTAGTATTAATTTTACAACCATTATTATCACTAATAAAGTTGATATTATTAATATTACTGTAATTAATAATATTATAGTTATATATTTCATAATAATTACTATCACTATCATTAGTAATAATATTATTATCATAATTGTATTATTATTGTTTATAATATTAAGAGTATTATTATTATAGTTATCATTTGTATTAATTATTATTAAACCTATTATTTTTATTAAAGAGATTATTATTGACATTATTAATTTACCATATTATTACTATTTATCACTAACAATAATATTATTATGTTATTAATTTTATTATTATTAATTAGTATTATTAATGTTAATATATTTACATTATTAATTAGAATAATGAAAATAAATTGATAAGGAATTAGGTTGTTTAACATCACCATCCAAACTGTACATTCTTGTCTCTAAACACGATCAGATGGAATCAAATCATTGATAAAACCAAAATTTATTTAGAGTTATTATCAACTTTTTATTTTCTTAATTTTTTATTCTCTTATTTTCTTCTGAGTGAACAATGTACGTACTTCTTGTCTAGATTTTGTTACCAGTCTCTTTCTATCCTTATAATTGTTCGCTATATGTACATATACCTGTAATTGAGAGGAATAACAGAAAAATATAAAAGCAAATAAAAACCACGACCCTGTTCTTGGGTGTAATAATCAAAAGTTTGATTTTAAATCATTTTTCAAAATCTAAAAGTGTAGAAGTGTTAGGAATCTTCCATTAAATCTATCTGCAAGTTTACAGTCGTTAATCTTTCATTTTGACTTCAAATTCCTGATTCAAAGTTTGGAATTGAAAAAGTCAACAGGTTGTTCATCAAGCTAATTCGAGTTTTCTGTGACGATTTAATTTAAATTAACGATTCTAATAGTTTCTGGTAGTGATTTGAAAACTCTTTTATTTAGGAATCATAAGCTATAAATTCCTAAATCTCGAAAACCTATATATTTTTTTTCTCAAACCGCGACTGCAGTAGCAGTTTTGAATTTTTTTTTTCTTTTCGGTTACTGATTAATGAAAACACTCACCAGGAACGTTCTTGTTTCAAATTCAAGTTTTAAATTGAAAACACAATTTAGTTGTTAAGTTTGATTTTGATCTCTGGTTAAGAATTTGTTTACGAAGGAGAAGGAGGGAGAGATAACTGGTACGGGTTATAAATAAATGAAATGGGTTTTAAATCAGAAAATCTAAACCGCTGGCATTGTCAAGAGTGTTGTATGCTTTCGAGAGGTCTTGGGTTCGAGGACCGGGAGTGGCAGTTGTCTCTTTTTAGGCCGAATTTCATTTAAGGTAGTTTTATATTTATTTATTTATTTATTATTATTCTTATTATTATTATTATCATTATTATAAGTTTTATTATTATTATGATTATAATTATAAGTATTATTGTTATTATTAATATCATCATTAACTATTATAGTTATTATTATTATGGTATCATTATTAATATTAATATATTTATTATTACAAAGAATTAATATTTAGGATTATTATTATTATTATTATTATTATTATTATTATTATTATCATTGATATTGTTAATACTATAATTATTACAAATATCATATTTATAGCTACAAGTATTAGTAACATTATTTATCATTGATATGTTTTTATAAATAAGATTATTATAAATAGTGTCATTTTAGTATTATTACCATTATTATGATTATGATTATTATTAGTATTCTCATTATAAAAATAATACAGATTATTATCATTTTATAAATATTAGTATTGGTATCATACTATGACTATTAGTATTATCATTATGTATTATTATTATTAATATTATTAACATTGTTATTAGTATTAACTAGATTAATGAAAGTAATATTATTCAAAATAATAATAACTATGAAAATAAAAGTTTTAACGACGTTGTTAAGATAATAAGTATATATTAACTTTATTAACAAATTATTTTAGAAATATTCATATATAACAATTTAAGTATTTATAATATAACATTAAACAGATATGCATATATATTAATATAACTATAAAAATATTAACCATTTGAATGTACATACAAATTAAAAATATATGTTATTAATATAAAATTAATGTAATTAATAAATTTATATATATATATATATATATATATATATATATATATATATATATATATATATATATATATATATATATATATTCATTCGAATACGATTAGATATATTAATAAATATACAATTGTTATAGGTTCGTGAATCCGAGGCCAACCCTGCATTGTTCAGTTGTTAAATATCGTTATATGTATTTTTACTACAAAATACATTATGGTGAGTTTCATTTGCCCTTTTTACTCTTTACGTTTTTGGGCTGAGAATACATGCAAATGCTTTATTAACTGTTTTTACAAATTTTTTATGCGTGAGTTTCATTTGCCCTTTTTCACTCTTTACATTTTTGGGCTGAGAATACATGCAAATGCTTTATTAAATGTTTTACAATATTTATATGTGTGAGTTTCATTATTCCCCTTTTAAATGATTTTGCAATATATATATTTTTGGGACTGAGAATACATGCGCTGTTTTATAACTGTTTTATGAAATAGACACAAGTAATCGAAACTACATTATATGGTTGAATGATCGAAATCGAATATGCCCCTTTATAGTCTGGTAATCTAAGAATTAGGGAACAGACACCCTAATTGACGCGGATCCTAAAGATAGATCTATCGGGCCCAACAAGCCCCATCCAAAGTACCGGATGCTTTAGTACTTCAAAATTTATATCATGTCCGAAGGAGGATCCCGGAATGATGGGGATATTCTTATATGCATATTGTGAATGTCGGTTACCAGGTGTTCAATCCATATGAATGATATTTTTGTCTCTATGCATGGGACGTATATTTATGAGAAATGAAAATCTTGTGGTCTATTAAAATGATAGAAATTTTATTTATGTTAAACTAATGAACTCACCAACCTTTTAGTTGACACTTGAAAGCATGTTTATTCTCAGGTACGAAAGAAATCTTCCGCTGTGCATTTACTCATTTTAGAGATATTACTTGGAGTCATTCATGACGTATTTCAAAAGACGTTGCATTCGAGTCATTGAGTTCATCAAGATTATTATTAAGTCAATTATAGTTGGATATATTCTGAAATGGTATGCATACCGTCAATTTTCGTTGTAAAGAAAGATTGTCTTTAAAAATGGAATGCAATGTTTGTAAAATGTAACATATAGAGGTCAAATACCTCGCGATGTAATCAACTGTTGTGAATCGTTTATAATCGATATGGACTTCGTCCGGATGGATTTGGACGGGTCCTTTCAGTTGGTATCAGAGCGGTGGTCTTAGCGAACCAGGTCTTACATTAGTGTGTCTAACTAGAAGTTGTTAGGATGCATTAGTGAGTCTGGACTTCGACTTAGTAGTTGTTAGGTTTTATTAATAAGTCTGGACTTGAACCTGGTCTGCATGTCAAAAAGTTTTGCTTATCATTTGGTGTCAAAAATTATCTGCTAATCATTCTTAGTCTAAACACGTCTTGCTACATTGATTGCATGAATAGTGTACAGACAAAAATTCATATCTTAGCGTATCTGCTAAATCATATCTTATCGTATCTATTACTGCAAACTTTGCCTGACATATCTCGTAAATTCCTCCGTAATCTATGAAACCTTTTGTTCTATATATATGGATATTTTATGTAATTAGAATACCATCCGTTAGCCAGAAAATCATTTCATATCTAAAAATTCTTTATTCAATCGTACGAAATGGAATTCGTCATTAGTTCAAGTCACTCAGATTCCTAAATGGAATCCCACTCAAGCTCCGAAAGCAGTGTGACCGGAATGGATCAACCAAACAGTCATCATCTATTCTGGATGAATTGAGGATGGGTTCGTAGCCTCCTCAATCATTGGAGACAAGAAGAAGGTGATCCTTTCCATCCGCCACATTGCTCTATTGGCGAAGAACCTGAAGCACTTACCGGTGAACCTGTTCGAAACACCATCTTTTCTCTCATTTCCAGAGTATCTCGCCACGATTATATACTATACCAAATTCTAGATTATATTTATCCGCTAGTCCAAACTGAAAATCACCCCGGTGTAATAGAAGAAGTCAACGAGCTTCGCGCTCGGGTAGTGGCTTTAGAGAATATGGTGCGAAGGTTATAAACACCAGCAGCAGCACCAGTACCACCATCATCAACGCCAATAGTACCTGTACCACCAACAACAACATCCGCATCACCAGCTTCGACATTTCATTCTGTACCTCGAGTATAATCATCGTTCTACATGACGTTCTACATCAATTATCTTCGTTCTTCATGGCGATTATGTAATCTCTAATGTTTTAGAGATTATATATCCTTGTTCTAATCGAAAATCATATGAGTTTAATATCATATTAATTCATTAAATCCATGATTACATCTGAAGAAAATATATACGTATATATGTTTTCATAAAGATTGTAATTAAAAATTCTTTTGTACAAACTGTTAATGGTAAAAATATTTTAACGGGTAGGTAATACCCGAGGAATATTTAGATTTCACTTTAATAAGTTACACTGTACATTCTTCGAATTTGATTCAACGATCATTTACTATCCTATTTACAACCACTGATTTACGTATCCGTTCACCAAAGAATAATTATTTTCATTCAAATTCAATTTCATATTTGGATTTTGATCTATCAGAATCCAACAAGTGGCATAATGAAGAAATAATGGACACAATAAAAATTGATTCGAAACAGACTAATTAACAATATGAAATTTTGTTAAGAAACCACGCTAACAAGATCATAGCTAACTGTTCCTAGCTAACTGTTAATTCCGTATTATATTTTATTTTATCGCAATTTAATTATCGCAATTTATTTATCGAAGTTTATTTATTGCAATTTATATTCTAGCAATTTTATTTATCGTCATTTAATTTCTGTATTTATTTTATGCACTTTAAATATCGGGACACGTATACAAGGTTTTGACATATCATATCGACGCATTTATATATATTATTTGGAATAACCATAGACACTCTATATGCAGTAATGATCGAGTTCTCTATACAGGGTTGAGGTTGATTCTACAATAATATATATAATTTGAGTTGTGATCGAGTCTGAGACGTATACGGGTCACGACACGTATTAATTAATTCGAATATTGTATATTAAACAATATATGAATTATTGGACTGTTACTGTAGACTATCGACTGTGGACTAATAACATTGGACAATTAAAAGGAATTATAATATTGATTATAATATATGAAACTAAACATTCTTCAAGTTTGCCACTTGAATTCATCTTAAACTTCATTTGTAACTCGACGATTACAATCTGCGTTCAAATCTTTCATGATTCTTGAAACCTCTCAATTAAGAAACAACTGAGAAGATGAACCAACCGCACTTCATCTATGGAAGGAAAGATTTATGCATATAGTTATGCACCTGAAAACTCGTGGACCCTAAGTAAAAGTTTAACACGTGTCTGTGTTAGCTCCTTTGGCATTGTTATTACCGAAAATAACATTGCAACTCTTTTTCAGATTAGCCAATTTTATCACAGCTTCAACAAATCAACTTCAACTTCAATTCGAATTAGCCTTATCATAACCTCGATATATAAGTTTGCCTGTCGTCATCGTTACCGGAGAACCGTTTATAATTCACCACATTAGCAGTAAAATTACCAGCAACTTCAATGAATTTGGATTTTTCCGAAAAATCATTATATTCATTGAAACCCCGTCTTGTATTCATCTATACCTTGTAACAATAATTGCCATACCAATTACCGGGAATCGGCAACCAGTATTTCGAAGCTCGTAGCATTTCTACATCAATAGTTATATGTATACATATAACAATTATCTCCTAGGATTATGATCTTCAATTCTGAAATTTTAAAAAGGCACCCAGTTTACGAATCGATACTCTGAATGCTGGAAAAGCTCAGAAACGTTGGAACGGGAAAACGGATAAAGTTAACCATGAAGGAGACCAAGGACAATACGAGGACCATACCTTATATTCAAAGAATCCAGATAATTCTGGATCCGTTGAAATCTTTAGAGAATATCTTGCTCCGAAGTCATGTTAAAATCTTGCGGAAAATCTTTCTCCATCAACCATCGAACCTAGAAATTCCAAAATATCATCACCAATATCTTCGATATTTCTGAGGATATTTTCATAAATATTCTCGTCCGAAATTATATACCTCTTCGTGCTTCATGTGTATCATTATATTGGAAACATTCAATAGAAAATTTAGTACCGAAAAGCAGATTATGTGAAACTATGAAGAAAGCCGTGGACAAATCACAAAGAATAAGTTTGACTTCAAAGAATCCAAATGATTCAATGTCTGCTAAAGTCTTTAGTGAATATCTTGCTCCTTACTCTAAACCCTTACAGACAATAGTTTCTATCATCCTCTGATCTTAGATATTCCGAGATATTATCGTATCTTTCATTATAAATATCCTCCATATTTCTGGAGATATTTTTGTAACTATTCTTATCTGAAATCATTCATCTCTTCGTGCTATCCGTATTACATCATATAGAAACTGTTAGTTTCTATATTTTGTAAACTTTCGAGCTTAAAATATGAATGTTATTTAAGTAATGTTGGGAATTGATGCATGAGTTAGTATAATATAATGACACTTGATCAACGTGATTATATTACAGTAAGTCATGCTGAGTTTCTAATGGGACGTGATGATTCACAGATCATAACGTCATCATGTGCCATGTTACATAACTCTGTCATTCTGCTTAACTTCTGAACATATCAAGAAAGTATATTCTTGATAGTTCTATTCTCAGTGAATCTGGTAATTTGACAAATCAAATCGTGCTATTACGTTCCTCTTATTTAGAACATTAATAATGTTCATTCTGAAACTTATATCTGCGAATTCTGGACCATTACAAGAGATGCCAAACCGTCAGAAGAAGAAACGAAGGGACAAAGCTCTGAAATAGAAATTGGAGCATAAATCGCAGCAAATAGGAGGGAGTATTAACTATGGATGACAGTGATTATAGGAAACAGAAAGGGGGACATAGAAAAATAAGGAGAGATATAAAGCCCGATAACAACGCGTAAATTACAAACCGTGTATATCAATGTTTATCGCAACATAAAGACACGGGAGAATTAAAAGCACTATAACCCCAAGAGCAAAGTAGAATTAAGCAGATTCCTCGGGTGAAAGTTAGAAAAGGAGAATGATTGTTACGAAAGTAAGGATAAGGACAAGGATTAGAACGGGATTAAGCAATTTCACAATCTTTTGGATGTATGAACTAAGGAAGAGAGTATGGGAATGGTGAGAATAATGGAACGGAAGAGCTTAATTTATAATGGAAATATCAGGCAGAGTAATCGAGGCAGATCACTGTATTTAATTATAGAGATCTTAATTTTCTTGCACGCTGAAGAATCAAATCTTTTAGATTTCGAAGATTTTCTCGAAATCTCTTGAATTCCGGAATTCAACCAAGACAACGTCAAAAGTTAAGACGCACCTTATTTTTTGAATTCAACTCTAACTCTGTCAAAAGTTAAGATGAATCTTTACTTTCCTATTTCACTCTTTGGTGATAGCTTTACTCGTGCTCATCGAATAATCGAATCATTTTATTCGTATTATTCAGTAATGATAAAACTCTATTTATTAACTCATATTCGGCATGAAGACATTTTTATTGTTAACCATGACCACCTCACTCAAATTTCGGGACGAAATTTCTTTAACGGGTAGGTACTGTGATGACCCGGGAATTTTCGACCGAATTTAAACTTAATCTTCATACGAATTCGACACAATAAGCAAAGTCTGTAATGTTGAGCCTCGAAAACTTTAGAGCTATATTCATATATTCGAATTCGAATTGACCTTTGACTATGCCCGACGATTCACGAACAATTGTGTATAAACAAATATATAAATATATATATAAATATAAATAAGTGTATATATATATATATATATATATATATATATATATATATATATATATATATATATATATATATATATATATATATATATATATATATATATATATATATATATAAACATTTTGAATTAATAAGGTATACTTTAATCAAGTGGAATTAAAAATGTAAGATAATATATAAAGTAATTAAGTTATCATTAAAAAGAATATATAATAGATATATGATATTATTATGAATCAATATAGTAATATATATAAAAGATTCCTATTAATAACTATAATATTGTAACATTTATAAAATATATAAATATTAAATATTCAATAGATATATTCATATAATATATGATATAAAATATAATATAAATATATTAAATGTAATTACAAGTTTAATTATAATTACTATATGATTATTATTATTAGTAATATTCTTATCATTAATAATATCATTATTATTGATTATCATTATCATTATTAATAGATATTGTTGTTATGATGTAATTTAGTATTATTACTAGTATTAATTTTACAACCATTATTATCACTAATAAAGTTGATATTATTAATATTACTGTAATTAATAATATTATAGTTATATATTTCATAATAATTACTATCACTATCATTAGTAATAATATTATTATCATAATTGTATTATTATTGTTTATAATATTAAGAGTATTATTATTATAGTTATCATTTGTATTAATTATTATTAAACCTATTATTTTTATTAAAGTGATTATTATTGTCATTATTAATTTACCATATTATTACTATTTATCACTAACAATAATATTATTATGTTATTAATTTTATTATTATTAATTAGTATTATTAATGTTAATATATTTACATTATTAATTAGAATAATGAAAATAAATTGATAAGGAATTAGGTTGTTTAACATCACCATCCAAACTGTACATTCTTGTCTCTAAACACGATCAGATGGAATCAAATCATTGATAAAACCAAAATTTATTTAGAGTTATTATCAACTTTTTATTTTCTTAATTTTTTTATTCTCTTATTTTCTTCTGAGTGAAAAATGTACGTACTTCTTGTCTAGATTTTGTTACCAGTCTCTTTCTATCCTTATAATTGTTCGCTATATGTACATATACCTGTAATTGAGAGGAATAACAGAAAAATATAAAAGCAAATAAAAACCACGACCCTGTTCTTGGGTGTAATAATCAAAAGTTTGATTTTAAATCATTTTTCAAAATCTAAAAGTGCAGAAGTGTTAGGAATCTTCCATTAAATCTATCTGCAAGTTTACAGTCGTTAATCTTTCATTTTGACTTCGAATTCCTGAGTCAAAGTTTGGAATTGAAAAAGTCAACAGGTTGTTCATCAAGCTAATTCGAGTTTTCTGTGACGATTTAATTTAAATTAACGATTCTAATGGTTTCTGGTAGTGATTTGAAAACTCTTTTATTTAGGAATCATAAGCTATAAATTCCTAAATCTCGAAAACCTATATATTTTTTTTTCTCAAACCGCGACTGCAGTAGCAGTTTTGAATTTTTTTTTCTTTTCGGTTACTGATTAATGAAAACACTCACCAGGAACGTTCTTGTTTCAAATTCAAGTTTTAAATCGAAAACACAATTTAGTTGTTAAGTTTGATTTTGATCTCTGGTTAAGAATTTGTTTACGAAGGAGAAAGAGGGAGAGATAACTGGTACGGGTTATAAATAAATGAAAGGGGTTTTAAATCAGAAAATCTAAACCGCTGGCATGGTCAAGAGTTTTGTATGCTTTCGAGAGGTCTCGGGTTCGAGGCCCGGGAGTGGCAGTTATCTCTTTTTAGGCCGAATTTCATTTAAGGTAGTTTTTTATTTATTTATTTATTTATTTATTATTACTCTTATTATTATTATTATCATTATTATTAGTTTTATTATTATTATGATTATAATTATAAGTATTATTGTTATTATTAATATCATCATTAACTATTATAGTTATTATTATTATGGTATCATTATTAATATTAATATATTTATTATTACAAAGAATTAATATTTAGGATTATTATTATTATTATTATTACTATAATTATTACAAATATCATATTTATAGCTACAAGTATTAGTAACATTATTTATCATTGATATGTTTTTATAAATAAGATTATTATAAATAGTGTCATTTTAGTATTATTACCATTATTATGATTATGATTATTATTAGTATTCTCATTATAAAAATAATACAGATTATTATCATTTTATAAATATTAGTATTGGTATCATACTATGACTATTAGTATTATCATTATGTATTATTATTATTAATATTATTAACATTGTTATTAGTATTAACTAGATTAATGAAAGTAATATTATTCAAAATAATTATAACTATGAAAATAAAAGTTTTAACGACGTTGTTAAGATAATAAGTATATATTAACTATATTAACAAATTATTTTAGAAACATTCATATATAACAATTTAAGTATTTATAATATAACATTAAACAGATATGCATATATATTAATATAACTATAAAAATATTAACCATTTGAATGTACATACAAATTAAAAATATATGTTATTAATATAAAATTAATGTAATTAATAAATTTATATATATATATATATATATATATATATATATATATATATATATATATATATATATATATATATATATATATATATATATATATATATATATATATATATATATATATATATATATATATATATATATATATATATTCATTCGAATACGATTAGATATATTAATAAATATACAATTGTTATAGGTTTGTGAATCCGAGGCCAACCCTGCATTGTTCAGTTGTTAAATATCGTTATATGTATTTTTACTACAAAATACATTATGGTGAGTTTCATTTGCCCTTTTTACTCTTTACGTTTTTGGGCTGAGAATACATGCAAATGCTTTATTAAATGTTTTACAATATTTATATGCGTGAGTTTCATTATTCCTTTTTTAAATGATTTTGCAATATATATATTTTTGGGACTGAGAATACATGCACTGTTTTATAACTGTTTTACGAAATAGACACAAGTAATCAAAACTACATTATATGGTTGAATGATCGAAATCGAATATGCCCCTTTATAGTCTGGTAATCTAAGAATTAGGGAACAGACACCCTAATTGACGCGAATCCTAAAATAGATCTATCAGGCAAAACAAGCCCCATCCAAAGTACCGGATGCTTTAGTACTTCGAAATTTATATCATGTCCGAAGGAGGATCCCGGAATGATGGGGATATTCTTATATGCATATTGTGAATGTCGGTTACCAGGTGTTCAATCCATATGAATGATATTTTTGTCTCTATGCATGGGACGTATATTTATGAGAAATGAAAATCTTGTGGTCTATTAAAATGATAGAAATGTTTATTTATGTTAAACTAATGAACTCACCAACCTTTTGGTTGACACTTGAAAGCATGTTTATTCTCAGGTACGAAAGAAATCTTGCGCTGTGCATTTACTCATTTTAGAGATATTACTTGGAGTCATTCATGTCATATTTCAAAAGACGTTGCATTCGAGACATTGAGTTCATCAATATTATTATTAAGTCAATTATAGTTGGATATATTCTGAAATGGTATGCATACCGTCAATTTTCATTGTAAAGAAAGATTGTCTTTAAAAATGGAATGCAATGTTTGTAAAATGTATCATATAGAGGTCAAATACCTCGCGATGTAATCAACTGTTGTGAATCGTTTATAATCGATATGGACTTCGTCCAGATGGATTAGGACGGGTCCTTTCATCTGTTCCCTAATTCTTAGATTACCAGACTTAATAAAAAGAGGCATATTCGATTTCGATAATTCAACCATAGAATGTAGTTTCACGTACTTGTGTCTATTTTGTAAATCATTTATAAAACCTGCATGTATTCTCATCCCAAAAATATTAGATTTTAAAAGTGGGACTATAACTCACTTTCACCAAATATCACTTCGTCGAGAATTTGATTTAGCCACGGGTTGATTCACGAACCTATAACAATATATACATATATCAAAATATGATCAAAATATATTCACAATATTTTCTTTATTACGTGTTGATGATTTTTAGTTGTCCAGTTAGCGGTCCGATGTTAGAAGTCCACAATTGATCGTACATGAATAATTTAATATACATATCTTGAATCAATCCCCGACCCAGTGTATACATATCTCAGTATTGATCACAACTCAAACTATATATATTTTGGAATCAACCTCAACCCTGTATAGCTAACTCCAACATTCACATATAGAGTGTCTATGGTTGTTCCGAAATATATATAGATGTGTCAACATGATAGGTCGAAACATTGTATACGTGTCTATGGTATCTCAAGATTACATAATATACAATATAAGTTGATTAGGTTATGGTTGGAATAGATTTATTACTAACTTTCACGTAGGTAAAATGAGTAGTTTTTATCAATCTTGTTTTACTCGCCATTTCTTCGTTTCTAATCCGTTTTGAGCGATTCCAGTGGCCACGGTTTTGTATTGAACTTAACTTTATGAATCTAAACAGAAAAAGTATAAGTTTATAGTAAAAAATACAAGGTACAAGTCGTTTTTGAAAGAGGTAGTCATTTCCGTCGAAAGAACGACATCTTGATGACTATTTTGAAAACCATACTTTCACTTTGAGTTTAACCATGATTTTTGGATATAGTTTCATGTTCATAAGAAAAATCATTTTTTCAGAAGTATAGCTTTTAAATCAAAGTTCTTCTTAGCTTTTAATTATCCCAACCAAAACAGCCCCCGGTTTTACTACGACGGCGTATATCCAGTTTTATGGTGTTTATCGTGTTTCCGGGTTTTAAATCATTAAGTTAGCATATCATATAGATATAGAACATGTGTTTAGTTGATTTTAAAAGTCTAGTTAGAAGGATTAACTTTATTTACGAACAAGTTTAGAATTAACTAAACTATGTTCTAGTGATTACAAGTTTATAACGTTGAATAAGACAGCTTTTTATGTATGAATCGAATGATGTTATGAACATCATTACTACCTCAAGTTCCTTGGATAAACCTACTGGAAATGAGAAAAATGGATCTAGCTTCAAAGGATCCTTGGATGGCTTGAAAGTTCTTGAAGCAGAATCATGACACGAAAATAATTTCAAGTAAGATTTCCACTCGAAATAAGATTGTTATAGTTATAGAAATTGAATTAAAGTTTGAATATGATTATTACCTTGTATTAGAAAGATAACCTACTGTAAGTAACAAAGGTTTCTTGATCTTGGATGATTACTTGGAATGGATTTAGAAAACTTGGAAGTAAACTTGCAATCTTGGAAGTATTCTTGATTTTATGAAACTAGAACTTTTGGAATTTATGAAGAACACTTAGAACTTGAAGATTTAACTTGAGAGAGATCAATTAGATGAATAAAATTGAAGAATGAAAGTGTTTGTAGGTGTTTTTGGTTATTGGTATATGGATTAGATATAAAGGATATGTAATTTTGTTTTCATGTAAATAAGTCATGAATGATTACTCATATTTTTATAATTTTATGAGATATTTCATGCTAGTTGCCAAATGATGGTTCCCACATGTGTTAGGTGACTCACATGGGCTGCTAAGAGCTGATCATTGGACTGTATATACCAATAGTACATACATCTAAAAGCTGTGTATTGTACGAGTACGAATACGGGTGCATACGAGTAGAATTGTTGATGAAACTGAACGAGGATGTAATTGTAAGCATTTTTGTTAAGTAGAAGTATTTTGATAAGTGTCTTGAAGTCTTTCAAAAGTGTATGAATACATATTAAAACACTACATGTATATACATTTTAACTGAGTCGTTAAGTCATCGTTAGTCGTTACATGTAAGTGTTGTTTTGAAACATTTAGGTTAACGATCTTGTTAAATGTTGTTAACCCAATGTTTATAATATCAAATGAGATTTTAAATTATTATATTATCATAATATTTTGATGTATGAATATCTCTTAATATGATATATATACATTAAATGTTGTTACAACGATAATCGTTACATATATGTCTCGTTTCAAAATCATTAAGTTAGTAGTCTTACTTTTACATATGTAGTTCATTGTTAATATACTTAATGATATGTTTACTTATCATAATATCATGTTAACTATATATATATATCCATATATATGTCATCATATAGTTTTTACAAGTTTTAATGTTCGTGAATCACCGGTCAACTTGGGTGGTCAATTGTCTATATGAAACCTATTTCAATTAACCAAGTCTTAACAAGTTTGATTGCTTAACATGTTGGAAACACTTAATCATGTAAATAACAATTTCATTTAATATATATATAAACATGGAAAAGTTCGGGTCACTACATATGACGACATTGAACAATGCAGGGTTGACCTCGAATTCACGAACCTATATCATTTTTGTATTCATTAATATATATAATCGTAATCGAATAAATATATTTTATTATTAGTGATATAATTTTTATATTAATAACTTATATATATTTCTTTATTTAATTAAATGTATTCATTTTGTATATAAAAATATTATTATAGTTAAGTTATGTATATTAAATATACCTTTATGTAATTACTTTTTTCTTTAAAAAATACTAGTTATAATAACACTAGGATAATTATACTGATAATAATAATAATTTTCATAGTAATAATAATATTTATGATAGTATAAATAATAGTTTTTATAAAAATATAGATTTAAAGTAATGATACTTTTAGTAATAATTATATTAATTTTAAATAATAATAGTACTTGTTAATGAATTTTATGTTAACGAAAGTGGTAATATTAATAATAATACTTACGTCAATATTGTGACGACCCGGAAATTTCCGACCAAATTTTAACTTGATCTTAATATGGTTTCGACACGATAAGCAAAGTTTTTTAAACTGAATTTCAAAAACTTTGAACTATGATCATGTATACACTTGACCTTTGACTAACCTCGACGATTCACGAACAGTAGTTTTCGATTAGATAAGCATACATACATATATATACACTTGATGGATATACACAATTATAGATTTTGTACATTATAATATATAAAATAAATAGATATTGAATATTCAAAATATACTATTACATTTACCATGAAATTATTAAATATTACAAGATTAATAAATTATGATAATAAAATATGTAATACAAGTTAAAGATGTACTTATTATACTAATAATACTATGACTACTTTCATTAATATTAGAATATGTATTAGTAATTAATATTTATCAATATATAATATATAGATATGAAGAGTGTTAAATATAAATTGTTAGAATATTATCATTACTAATATTAGTATTATCATTAATAATAATAGTATTATTATAATTAATATTATCATAATTATAAATCCTATAGACATTATTATTATCAATAATATTATTAAAATTATAAATATTATTTATTAAATGTAATATTAAGAGTATTATTATTATTACGATAGTTATATTTATTAATCAATAAGATTAATTATATTATATAGATAATATATGTACAGATATATAAAAACAGATATATCTATATACAGATAATCTGAATTATATATATATACAGATTATATTAGGAATCAGTTTGAAATTTATATTATGTATGGATATATACGTATTAAAAACAGATTCATACAGAATCATATACACAAACTTATACGTATTATGTATACCGAATTATATAGAGATTTATATATAAATATATAAACACTTTTAAACAGATTTAGATTTATATAAAGAATCCGATACAGAACAAATTGCTGTTACAAGTCCACATCGAAATTTTATCATATCTGCTTAATTGATTCTTCAGCTCCTACTCTCGTACAAACCAAAAATTAAACACCAACAAAAATCCAAATAATATATATTCTTTTATTAATCTCTATCGGATTTTACAAAAGTCTCTTCTCCTCCTGCTCCCAAATAATTTATGTCGATCAATCTTTACAACAAAACAAATTGGTGATTTAATTAAACTGTTACAATATGTACTGAATTCTGTCAACAAATGCAAGAAGTTAAAATCTGTTTCAGGTCACTATCTATTTTATTTCTCTGACTACTCGAAATATTCTGTCGATACAATACATGATTTGTAACTAATGGATTAGTATCATTCTTTATATACATAGAGACATGAGCACATTTGGATACAGACAATAACTCAAACAAATATATATGTACCTGTTTCTTTTTGAACCTAAACTTTCATCACCATCGACACCTTTTCTTTATATCTATCTTCATGAACCATTATCAAGCTACGAACCAATAAGTAACCATAAAGTCTTTCGGGAACTTCTTCTTTGTCGAACCACCTCAACACACACCAGTTGCACCCACCCAATCCACCCTTGCACCACTTGAAACCTTGAACCCGACAAACGTCTACCACCACCTTGCTCCATTTGATTTATCGAATATCACTACAACCCATCACCTTCAATCATAAACCCATTTAACATCATCTTCTCATCACTCCTACTACCGTAAGTTTTTGCTACTGCTATCACACTTCTATATTTTTGTTTTGTTGTAATATCACCAACACACCACCATAAAATCCACCTTTGAACTTCCCATGTTGTCCCTATGTTCTCTTGATCGGATTTCAACAAACACCACTCCATCATCATATGTTTCTGTTGCATCGAATAAATAATTTTTTGTTTTAATCCCCACACTCACTGAACCCATATTGACACCGCTGCTGTGTTTTATTTTGCATTTCGTATAGCAGGCTTGAAATAAATAACATTGGTAATAAAGCTAGGCTAATGATTAAGAGAATAAAGTAGTAATGAGAGTTAGAGTGCATATCGAGCTGTATTTGTTGCTTCCATTCGACTTTGATATCACCAAATCCAAAACCCCACAATAAAACTTTCCAGCTGTGTTTGTATATGTTTCCAATTGAGATTAATTGATTTAAGCTTTTCTTCTTTTCCTTCTCCTTTTTTGGACGGCACCCACTCAACATATAACCCCACCAGCTTGTTGCTATAATAAATTGGTAACCTACTTATTGTCTGTTCTATTCAGTTTAAACACAAAAGAATGAAACCCTTTTTGAAATTCATAAAATGGGCCGGTTCTTGATTATGAGTATTTACGGTAGGGTCAGCAGAAAACCCACCATTCCCTACTTAAACCGTAAAGAAATATACGAGAAAGGTGGTCGACTTTTTTGCTAATTGATCATGTGTGGTGAGACAAAGGAAATCACTAAGTTTCTAATCGATATTTGCCATATATATTTGTCTTTTGGTTTTTGCCGAATCCTTGAGGGAACCAGGATGTCTACTAGTTTTTTATTTATTTATTTGGTTTATGAACTCCTTACATGGAATGAAGTATTTATTGGGCTAGTGCATGTAGGATTGTATATGATTGGGCCAGATTAATAGTAGATAGCATAGGTAAGTAATCGAGCATATAAGGTTGATTATGATGAGAATTTGATATCGAGTGACATTTAGAATATGTAATGATAATGATCATGATGATCATAATGATATCACAATAGTAGTGATATTATGATCTTATGAAATAAAAATGAAGATGATGCAGTTGGTATAATAACATGAAAACGATTAATGACGATCGAGCTAATGCTAGATTAATAACGAAAATAATGATAATGATAGTGAGGTTTTGATGAATTTGATAAGGATTATGTTAACGTGATTAGATTATGGTGATGATCATGGGTTACGGTTAGAATAACGATGAGGAAGAAACGAAAGAAATAATAATGATAATAGGATTAGATGTTGAGGGTTAAGATCAATACTAAATGATAACGATGGTACGTGTATGAAGGTTATATTTATGATAAAGATTCGATGATTTAGAAGGACAGGAATGACGGGTCATATATATATAATGAGCTAACTAAAACACAAAGTGACAAATAGAGGAATGGTTAAAGGCGTTATCGGGTTAGCGGGACGTCGCGGGTTCAAACCTGGACTTGGGCATTTTTTTAAGGGCTACTTCTTTGAGGTAGTATTACTATTACCATTATTACTATTATTATTGTTATTATTATTATTATTATTATTATTATTATTATTATTATTATTATTATTATTATTATTATTATGACTATTATTATTATTATTATTATTATTATTATTATTATTATTATTATTATTATTACTAATAAAATTATCATTTTTAGTACTAAAAGTATCATTTTTATTAAAGACTATTTTTTTGTTAAAAATATCATTTTTATTATTATTATTATCATTATTATTATTTTGACATTAATATTTTAATATTATTATTATTATTAACATTTTTATTAATACAAGTATCATTATTATTATCATAATAACTATTACTATTATATTAAGACGAAAAACCTTTTAATTATTATTATTAATATTATTAAATAACTATTAGTTATATAAAACTATACTTAATACATATAATATAACTATATTTTATTTATTTAAAGTACATAAATGAATACGTTTATGAAACATACAAGTTATAAATATAAAATGATAGCATTAATAAAAATATATATAAATTTATTCGATTACAACAATATGTGTTAATATATATAAATGATATAAGTTCGTGAATCCGAGGCAAACCCTGCATTGTTCAGTTGTTCAATATAGTCATATGTATTTTTACTACAAAATACATTAGGTGAGTTTCATTTGCTCCCTTTTTAAATATTTTTGCTACTGAGAATACATGCGCTGCTTTTATAAATGTTTTACGAAATAGACACAAGTAATCGAAACTACATTATATGGTTGAATGATCGAAGCCGAATATGTCCCTTTTGCTTGGTAACCTAAGAATTAGTAAACCGATCTACTAATTGACGTGAATCCTAAAGATAGATCTATGGACCCGACAAACCCCATTCAACGTACCGGATGCTTTAGTACTTCGATGTTGTTTTATATCATGTCCGAAGGATTTTCTGGAATGATAGGGGATATTCTTATATGCATCTAGTTAATGTCAGTTACCAGGTGTTCAATCCATATGAATGATTTTTGTCTCTATGCATGGGACGTATATTTATGAGAAATGGAAATGAAAATCTTGTGGTCTATTAAAATGATGAAAATGATTGATTATGATAAACTACTGAACTCACCAACCTTTTGGTTGATACTTTAAAGCATGTTTATTCTCAGGTACGAAAGAAATCTTTCGCTGTCCATTTGCTCATTTTAGAGATATTATTTGGAGTCATTCATGACATATTTCAAAAGACGTTGCATTCGAGTCATTGAATTCATCAAGATCATTATTAAGTGAATTATAGTCAGATGTATTATGAAATGGTATGCATGTCGTCAACTTTTAATGAAATGAAAGTTTGTCTTTTAAAACGAATGCAATGTTTGTAAAATGTATCATTTAGAGGTCAAGTACCTCGCGATGTAACCAACTATTGTGAATCGTTTATAATCGAGATGGACTTCGTCCAGATGGATTAGGATGGGGCATTTCAGTTGGTATCAGAGAGGTGGTCGTAGCGAACCAGGTCTTGCATTAGTGTGTCTAACTAGGAGTTGTTAGGATGCATTAATGAGTCTGGACTTCGACCTAGTAGTTGTTAGGTTATATTAATGAGTCTGGACTTGAACCTGGCCTGCATGTCAAAAAGTATTGCTTATCATTTCTTGTCGAAAATCACTTGCTTATCATTCTTAGTTTAGACACATCTTACTGCATTAATTACATGAATAGTGTATAGACAAAATTCATATCTTAGCATATCTGCTAATTCATATCTTAGCGTATCTGCTAAATCATATCTTGGCGTATCTGTTACTGTAACTTTGCCTGACATATTTCGTAAATTCCTCTGTAATCTACGGGTTATTTTGCTCTATATATAGATATTCTATGTAATTAGAATATCATCTGATAGCCGGAAAATCATTTTATATCAAAAAATCCTTTATTCAATCGTACGAAATGGAATTCGTCATTAGTGTAAGTCCCTCGAATTCCGATATGGAATTCCACTCAATCTTCGAAAGCAGCGTCACCGAAATGAATCGACCAATCAACCATCACCAATTTTAGATGAATTGGGGCTGAGTTCTTAGTCGACTGAATCAATGGAGACGCGAAGAAGGCGATCCTTTCCACCAACCGAATTCCCCTCTTAGCGAAGAACCTGAAGCACTTACCGGCGAACCTATTTGAAACACCATTTTTACACTCATTTCCAGAGTATCTTGCCACGATTATATTCTATCAAAAATTCTAAACCTTATTCATCCGCTCGTTCGAACCGAAAATTACCCCGGTGTAATAGAAGAAGTCAACGAGCTTTGCGCTCGGATAATGGCTTTGGAAAATATGGTGCAAAACGTACCAAGTTCAACAACAACACCGACATCAACAGTACCACACTCATCAACAATCCAAGTCTCAATTTCACAACCTGTCCCACGAACATCAACATCATACTCACCATGGATACCAAGGAGTACCAACAACAATGAACAATGAAGTATTGATCCATAACTTCATTAATATTCTGCGAAGAATATGTGGTTCCTAATAATTTTAGAGATTACTTATTCTAGCTCAAACCGAAAAGCAAATGAGTTTAATATCATATTAACTCATTTAAATCCATGATTACATCTGAAGAAAATATATAGGTATATATATATATATTTTTTTTCATAAAGATTGTAATTAAAAGTTCTTTTGTACAAAATATTAATGGTGAAAATATTTTAACGGGTAGGTAATACCCGAGAAATATTTAGATTTCACATTAATAAGTTATACTGTACGTTCTTCGAATCTAATTCAATGATCATTTACTATCCTACATACATCTACAGATATACGAATCTGTGCACCACAGAATAACTATTTTTATTCGATTTCATATTTGGATTTCGACTTATCAGAATCCAATAAGTGGCATAATGAAGAAAACATTGGACAAACTAAAATTTATTAGAAACAAACAAATTAATTATAAAGAATTTTTTTAAGAATCCACGATAACTGTTCCTACCTAACTGGTTACATTTTATTTATCACAATTTAATTATCGCAATTTTATTTATCGTCATTTAATTTCTGTTATTTATTTTACACACTTTAAATATCGGGACACGTATACAATGTTTTGACATATCATGTCGACGCATATATATATATATATACATATATATATATATATATATATATATATATATATATATATATATATATATATATATATATATATATATATATATATATTATTTGGAATCACCATAAACACTCTATATGCAGTAATGCTCGAGTTAGCTATACAGGGTTGAGGTTGATTCTACAATAATATGTATACTTTGAGTTGTGATCGAGTCTGAGACATGTACACGGGTCACGACACCTATTAATTAATTTGAATATTATATAATAAACTATATATGAATTATTGAATTGCTAATTGTGGACTATCAACTGAGGACTGCCAACATTGGACAATTAAAATGAATTAAAATATTGATTATAACATATGAAACTAAACAATTCTTCAAGTTTGCCACTTGATTTCATCGTAAACCCCGTTTGAATCTTGACGATTACAATCTGCGTTCAAACCTTTCATGATTCTTGAAAACATCTCAATCGAGAGGATGAACCAACCGCACTTCATCTATGGAAGAAAAGATTGATGCATATAGTTATGCACCTGAAAACTCTCTGAAACTGAGTAAACGTTTAATGCGTAGCTGTGCTAATTCCTTTAGCATTATTATTACCGAAAATAACTTTGCAATCTCTTTCCAAATTAGCCAATTTTGTCACAGCTCCAGCAAGTCAACTTTGACTTTTCGTTCGAAACAACCTTATTATAACCTTGATATGTATATGTGCTCTTTTATTGTTACCGGAGAACTTTTTATATTCCATCATATTACCGGTAGATGTACCAGCAATTTCGTTGCTACTTCGCTTAAATCTCTTCGGCAAATCACTATATTTATCTATTGAAGTCTTATCATGAACTCATCGGCATCTTGTAACGAGAATTTCCATACCATGTATTGGGAAATCAGCAATCAGTATTTTAAAATCTCGCAGCATGTCTACATCAACAGCTATAAGTATACATGTAATCCTTATCTCTTAGAATTATGATCTTCCACTCTGAAATTTTGAAAAGCACCCAGTCTACAAATAAATACTCCAAATTCTGAAAAAGCTGAATACAGCAGCAAAAACTGTACAAGCGGAATACAGCAGCAAAAACTGTACAACCTGAATACAGCAGCAAAAACTATACACGACCTTAACCGTTGAAGGTATAAAGATAAATAATAGTATGTTGGCAAAGCTCAGAAAAGTTGGAACTGGAAACCGGATTGAGCAAACCATGAAGGAGACTCTGGACAAATGACAAGGACTAAACTTGTACATAAAGAATCCAAATGATTCTGTTTCTGATGAAATCTTTAGCGAATACCTAACTCCTTAACCACTCTAAATCATCGTGAATGAATTTCTTCATCATAAATTGATTCTGAAATCCTAAGATATCATCGTACCTTTCTTTATTAATATCCTCAATATTTCTGAAGATATCTTCATAAATATTCTCGTTCAATATTAATTATCTCTGCGCTATCCGTATTATATTATGAAAGGAAACTGTTTTAGTTTCTATATTCTGCGAACCTTCGAATTTAAAATATGAATGTTTTTGAAGTAGTGTTGGAAACTGATGCATGAGTTAGTATAATATAATGACACTTGATCAACGTGATTATATTACAGTAAGTCATGCTGAGTTTCTAATGGAACTTGATGATTCACAGACCTTAACGTCATCAGGTGCCATGTTACACGACTCTTACATTCTACTCAATCTTCACACATATTAAGAACATATCATCATGATAGATCTATCTTCCTTTTGAATTCTGGTAATTTAACCAATCAAGATCGTGCTAATACAATCTCTCTCTTAGAACATTAGTCATGTTCAATCGAAACTTCATACATATGAATTCTGGACCATTATTCGCTTGACTTAAAGTAGGAAAGAGAAAACAAAAGCATGGAGCTCCGAAATATAAAGGAGAATATAAGGCCGATAACAAGACATAAATTACAAACCGTGTATATCAATGTTTATCGCAACATAAAGACACGGGAGAATTAAAAACAATATAACCCCAAGGGCGAAATAGAAGAAAACTGATTTCTCCAGTGGAAGTTGGAAAAGGAGAATGATTGTTACGATAGTCAGGATAAGGACAAGAATCAGAACTGGATTAAGCATTTTCACAATCTTTTGAATGTATGAATTAAGAACGAAAGTATAGGAATGGTGAGAATAATGGAACGTAAGAGCTTAATTTATAATGGAAATATCAGACAGAGTAATCAAGGCAGATCACCATATTTAATTATAGAAATCTTAATTTCCTTAAATCCTGAAGAATCAGATCTTATAGATTTCCAAAGATTTCCTTTTGAATCCCTTGAATTCTGGAATTCAACCAAGGCAACGTCAAAAGTTAAGACGCACCTTATCTTCTAAATTCAACAGTGACTACATCAAAAGTTAAATCTCAATCTCAATCTTTTATGATAACTCCACTCGTACACTTCGAGTAATCGAAATTTTTTATCAATATTATTTAATGGTGATAAAACTTTATTTATCAACCCATATTCGTCATGAAAACATTTTTATGCTTAGCCATGACGACCTTACTCAAATTTCGGGACGAAATTTCTTTAACGGGTAGGTACTGTGACGACCCGGAAATTTTCGACCAAATTTAAACTTGATCTTAATATGGTTTCGACACGATAAGCAAAGTTTGTTAAACTGAATTTCAAAAACTTTGAACTATGATCATGTATACACTTGACCTTTGACTAACCTCGACGATTCACGAACAGTAGTTTTCGATTAGATAAGCATGCATACATATATATACACTTGATGCATATACACAATTATTGATTTTGTACATTATAATATATAAAATAAATAGATATTGAATATTCAAAATATACTATTACATATACCATGAAATTATTAAATATTACAAGATTAATAAATTATGATAATAAAATATGTAATACAAGTTAAAGATGTACTTATTATACTAATAATACTATGACTACTTTCATTAATATTAGAATTTGTATTAGTAATTAATATTTATCAATATATAATATATAGAAATGAAGAGTGTTGTAAGACCCAAATATTTATTGTACATAAGGTATTTATGGTGTACGATGCGTGTATGAAGTGTACGAAGCACGTACGTGTTGCTTGCTCGAACGTCGAAGGAAATTGGACGTTGTCTGAAGGGACAAGGTGTGTACGTATCTTTTCAACCCCAAATAAAGTTTGTGTTGATGTTTTAAAGCCTTACCATTGGAAAGAAAATCTTATTACGTTTCCAACGATATTTGATTCATCAAAAATGGAGCTACGGTCAAAAAGTTATGGCCAAAACAAGTTACTGAAAAACTGACCTGAAGGTTGGAGCGGCGCTCCACCTTATGGAGCGGCGCTCCGATCCCGTCTGATGCAATTTTTAGCTTTTTTAAAAGGTTTAAATGAGGGGTACTTTAGTCTTTTAACTAGGGGTCAGTTTGGGGTCATCATAACTGATCCATTGATCATTTTGGATCACATTTCACTCATCAAACCCTCTCATCAAACCCTCTCATCAAACCCTAGAGTGAGAAACCCATTTTAAGTGAGAGAAAGCTCCATTTGGAGAAGAAGAAGTTTGATTCGGGTCAAACCTCAAGTATTAAAGTTGTTCATCTCATCAACGGCATCATTTTGGCGGTATTGGAAAGTTCAAACTCCGAATTACATTTGTTAGATTTTGATATTCAAGTTAGGGTTTGAGTTTGATTTGTAGTGAAACCCTCTTAGATGATGAAATGGGTTTATGGTGACTAGTTATTCTTGTCACTTGGCGAGTTTTGGGTTGGTTAACGATTTGGCCTTGATTAGGCTTTAATCTTGAGTTTAATCACTAGGTTTAGTGATTATGGAAGTGTTGGAACCACTTTAGGTGAATTTGGGTTGACTAATTTTGACTAGAGTCAAAATTAAGGTTTGGTGATGATTATGACCCAATTGTCGATTTAATAAGGTTTATAAACTTAAAATGGATTAAGTTGAAGCATATAACCGAGTTAAATATGTTTCGGTGTCAAAACTTGCTAAGGGCTTGATATGGACTTCTTATGGGTCAAATTAGGGTTTAAGTGTCATTTTGGGCAAGATAGGTGTTTAACACCTATAATTGGGTTTGATTGGCATATTAGAACCATTCTCACTTGTGTTAGTGATTATTGGTTAGTTTGGGCGTGGTTTGTGGTTGGAAGTGCATTTGGGTCGAAATTGCACTAGTTGTCAATTTGGGTTGATTTGTATATCCACCCTAATTGTGTTACTTGTTATGTGATAAATGGAATAGGTACATTTCATCGGTGATTGCAGATTATTCGGTGGCATTCTTCAAGGCGACAAGGTGAATGTTAATATCCTATATGCATATATATGTGTAGGATGGGTGCGGGTCGGGTGAAGTGTTTATCGGTTATAGAGCTCACTTCACATATAGGTGGATTTGATGGACTTGGGTACATGTCCAACTGGCACGGTTGTGCATTTTGGTTGACCACCTTTGGCGAGGTGCACACTTCATGTGTACATTATCACATGGGCTTGTGAGTGGAATAATTATATACGTATGTATATGAGTTATTTATTTGTGGGGTATGGGTTAAAGTTTGATGTTGACGATACCATACCCTAGAGTATATTGTGGTGTTGATGAGGGATTTAAGTTCGATGTTGACGATACCTCATGTATGGAATTTAAGTTCGACGTTGACGATGCCATACGACTATTGTAGTGACGTTGATGAGGGTTTAAAGTTCATTGTTGACGATACCTCATATGTGGGTTTTAAGTTTGATGTTGATGATACCATATTAATTCATTAGATGTGGGTTTTAAGTTCGATGTTGACGATACCTCATACGTGGGTTTTAAGTTCGATGTTGACGATACCACGTTAATTGGGACGAATGGGATTTAAGTTTGATGTTGACGATACCATTCGTAGAGCTAGCCTTGAGATCTTGAATACTTTTGGATGTTGTGAACATCGATGTTTGTCGTATTATTGTGATATATATATATATATATATATATATATATATATATATATATATATATATATATATATATATATATATATATATATATATTGTCGTATTGTTGTGATGTAGCTAACCCTCTGGGTGTAGCTTAATGGCGTTGTTCACATCGTCATTGGTGAACTTACCTTATTGTTGACATTGTTAGCTTGTTGCTTAGTGATCGTACGGTATGCTTAGACAAGCTTGCCTTTATGCTTGGATGCTCCGGTATGCGGTATTTGATTATTTGTGTGGCGTGTCCATTTTATGCATATATATGTATGTAGTATATTTTCACTCACTAACCGTTAGCTTACCCTCTCGTTGTTTACATTTTTATAGATTTGCTTGGATGAGGTGGCTCTGGTAAGCGTGGGAGCTAGTGGCTCGCGTAGTTTCTTTAGAAGGCTTGCTTTTGGATTAATTAGGATTGGGTAGCGTATCCCCAATCGCCATGCTCGCCTTTTATTTTGTGTTTAAAATTGTGGGGTCGAAACTTGTATTTTAAACTTAAAGGGTAAATTGGGTCAATGTGGGCCCCGCCTCGTAAAACTTATTTTATGAATGGAACGTGTTAGTTTTTCATATATGAATATGTTGTGAAAAGCATTTTGTCTAAATACGTCGGGAAGTGATCGAACATTTTTGTTAAGTTGGATTTTTGGGACAGGCCGAAATGGAGCGTCGCTCCAGGCCAAAATGGCGCGCCGCGCCACTATGCTGTACAAGAATTTTTTTTTTAATTGATATTTCCGCGTGATCGTTTGTATATCGGGTTGGGTTGTTACAAGTGTTAAATATAAATTGTTAGAATATTATCATTACTAATATTAGTATTATCATTAATAATAATAGTATTATTATAATTAATATTATCATAATTATAAATCCTATAGACATTATTATTATCAATAATATTATTATAATTATAAATATTATTTATTAAATGTAATATTAAGAGTATTATTATTATTACGATAGTTATATTTATTAATCAATAAGATTAAATATATTATATAGATAATATATGTACACATATATAAAAACAGATATATCTATATACATATAATCTGAATTATATATATACAGATTATATTAGGAATCAGTTTGAAATTTATATTATGTATGGATATATACGTATTAAAAACAGATTCATACAGAATCATATACACAAACTTATACGTATTATGTATACCGAATTATATACAGATTTATATATAAATATATAAACACTGTTAAACAGATTTAGATTTATATAAAGAATCAGATACAGAATAAATTGTTTTTACAAGTCCACATCGAAATTTTATCATATCTGCTTAATTGATTCTTCAGCTCCTACTCTCGTACGAACCAGAAATTAAACACCAACAAAAATCCAAATAATATATATTCTTTTATTAATCTCTATCGGCTTTTACAAAAGTCTCTTCTCCTCCTGCTCCCAAATAATTTATGTCGATCAATCTTTACAACAAAACAAATTGGTGATTTAATTAAGCTGTTACAATATGTACTGAATTCTGTCAATAAATGCAAGAAGTTAAAATCTGTTTCAGGTCACTAACTATTTTATTTCTCTGACTACTCGAAATATTCTGTCGATACAATACATGATTTGTAACTAATGGATTAGTATTATTCTTTATATACATAGAGACATGAGTACATTTGGATACAGACAATAACTCAAACAAATATATATATACCCGTTTCTTTTTGAACCTAAACTTTCATCACCATCGACACCTTTTCCTTATATCTATCTTCATGAACCATTATCAAGCCACGAACCAATAAGTAACCATAAAGTTTTTCGGGATCTTCTTCTTTGTCGAACCACCTCAACACACACCACTTGCACCTACTCAAATCCACCCTTGCACCACTTGAAACCTTGAACCCCACAAACGTCTACCACCACCTTGCTCCATTTGATTTATCGAATATCACTACAACCCGTCACCTTCAATCATAAACCCATTAAACATCATCTTATCATCACTCCTACTACCGTAAGTTTTTGCTACTGCTATCACACTTCTATATTTTTGTTTTGTTGTAATATCACCAACACACCACCATAAAATCCACCTTTGAACATCCCATGTTGTCCCTATGTTCTCTTGATCGGATATCAACAAACACCACTCCATCATCATATGTTTCTGTTGCATCGAATAAATATTTTTTTGTTTTAATCCCCACACTCACTGTACCTATATTGACACCGCTGCTGTGTTTTATTTTGCCTTTCGTATAGCAAGCTTGAAATAAATAACATTGGTAATAAAGCTAGGATAATGATTAGGAGAATAAAGTAGTAATGAGAGTTAGAGTGCATATCGAGCTGTATTTGTTGCTATCGTTCGACTTTGATATCACCAAATCCAAAACCCCACAAGAAAACTTTCCAGCTGTGTTTGTATATGTTTCCAATTGAGATTAATTGATTTAAGCTTTTCTTCTTTTCCTTCTCCTTTTTTTGGACGACACCCACTCAACATATAACCCAACCAACTTGTTGCTATAATAAATTGGTAACCTACTTCTTGTCTGTTCTATTCAGTTTAAACACAAAAGAACGAAACCCTTTTTGAAATTCATAAAATGGGCCCATTTTTGATTATGAGTATTTACGGTAGGGTCAGCAGAAAACTCACCATTCCCTACTTAAACCGTAAAGAATTATATGAGAAAGGTGGCCGACTTTTTTGCTAATTGATCATGTGTGGTGGGACAAAGGAAATCACTAAGTTTCTAATCAATATTTGCCATATATATTTGTCTTTTGGTTTTTACCGAATCCTTGAGGGAACCAGGATGTCCACGAGTTTTTTTATTTATTTATTTGGTTTATGAACTCCTTACATGGAATGAAGTATTTTTTGGGCTAGTGCACGCAGGATTGTATATAATTGCTCCAGATTAATAGTAGATATCATATGTAAGGAATCGAGCATATAAGGTTGATTATGATGAGAATTTGATATCGAGTGACGTTTAGAATATGTAATGATAATGATCATGATGATCATAATGATATCACAATAGTAGTGATATGACGATCTTATGAAATAAAAATGAAGATGATGCGGTTGGTATGATAACATGAAAACTATTAATGACGATCGAGGTAATGCTAGATTAATAACGAAAATAATGATAATGATAGTGAGGTTTTGATGAATTTGATAAGGATTATGTTAACGTGATTAGATTATGGTGATGATCATGGGTTACGGTTAGAATAACGATGAGGAAGAAACGAAAGAAATAATAATGATAATAGGATTAGATGTTGAGGGTTAAGATCAATACTAAATGATAACGATGGTACGTGTATGAAGGATATAGTTATGATAAAGATTCGATGATTTAGAAGGACAGGAATGACGGGTCATATATATATAATGAGCTAACTAAAACACAAAGTGACAAATAGAGGAATGGTTAAAGGCGTTATCGGGTTAGCGGGACATCGCGGGTTCAAACCCGGACTTTGGCATTTTTTTAAGGGCTACTTCTTTGAGGTAGTATTACTATTACCATTATTACTATTATTATTGTTATTATTATTATTATCATTATTATTATTATTAGTATTATTATTATTATTATTATTATTATTATTATTATTATTATTATTATTATTATGACTACTATTATTATTATTATTATTATTATTATTATTATTATTATTATTATTATTATTATTATTATTATTATTATTATTATTATTATTATTATTACTAATAAAATTATCATTTTTAGTACTAAAAGTATCATTTATATTAATGACTAATTTTTTTGTTAAACATATCATTTTTATTATTATTATTATCATTATTATTATTTTGACATTAATATTTTTATATTATTATTATTATTAACATTTTTATTAATACTAGTATCATTATTATTATCATAATAACTATTACTATTATATTAAGACGAACAACCTTTTAATTATTATTATTAATATTATTAAATAACTATTAGTTATATAAAACTATACTTAATACATATAATATAACGATATTTTATTTATTTAAAGTACATAAATGAATACATTTATGAAACATACAAGTTATAAATATAAAATGATAGCATTAATAAAAATATATATAAATTTATTCGATTACAACAATATGTGTTAATATATATAAATGATATAGGTTCGTGAATCCGAGGCCAACCCTGCATTGTTAAGTTGTTCAATATAGTCATATGTATTTTTACTACAAAATACATTAGGTGAGTTTCATTTGCTCCCTTTTTAAATGCTTTTGCAATATATATTTTTGGGACTGAAAATACATGCGCTGCTTTTATAAATGTTTTACGAAATAGACACAAGTAATCGAAACTACATTATATGGTTGAATGATCGAAGTCGAATATGCCCCTTTTGCTTGGTAACCTAAGAATTAGTAAACCAATATACTAATTAATGCGAATCCTAAAGATAGATCTATGGGCCCGACGAACCCCATCCAACGTACCGGATGCTTTAGTACTTCGATGTTGTTTTATATCATGTTCGAAGGATTTCCCAGAATGATAGGGGATATTCTTATATGCATCTAGTTAATGTCGGTTACCAGGTGTTCAATCCATATGAATGATTTTTGTCTCTATGCATGGGACGTATATTTATGAGAAATGGAAATGAAAATCTTGTGGTCTATTAAAATGATGAAAATGATCGATTATGATAAACTAATGAACTCACCAACCTTTTGGTTGACACTTTAAAGCTTTCTTATTCTCAGGTACGAAAGAAATCTTCCCTGTCCATTTGCTCATTTTAGGGATATTACTTGGAGTCATTCATGACATATTTCAAAAGACGTTGCATTCGAGTCATTGAATTCATCAAGATCATTATTAAGTCAATTATAGTTGGATGTATTATGAAATGGTATGCATGTCGTCAACTTTCAATGAAATGAAAGTTTTTCTTTTAAAACGAATGCAATGTTTGTAAAATGTATCATTTAGAGGTCAAGTACCACGCGATGTAACCAACTATTGTGAATCGTTTATAATCGAGATGGACTTCGTCCGGATGGATTAGGACGGGGCATTTCAAATATTAATAATACTAATAATTTTAAAATGATACTAATACTAGTATTAACAAAAATACTAATAAGTTTTATTATTTTCTTAAAAGTAATAATAATAATAATAATAATAATAATAATAATAATAATAATAATAATAATAATAATAATAATAATAATAATAATAATAATATATAAAGGATACAGTTTATAATAATCTCAATAATACTTATAAATATACTAATGTTAATATCATTCTTAATACTTATAAATTTAAATATGTTATTATTAATAGTAATAGTTATAATACTTAACAACAACATCAATAATATTAATCATCATATTAATAACAATGCTTAAAATGATAAAATTAACAATAATTATATAAATATTACTCATACTAATATTAATGATAGTAAATATTATAACACCTTTAAATATGGAAGTAATAATAATAATTAATTATAAGTATGGTAATAATAATAATAATACTAGTAACATTAATAATAATCATAATAATAATAATAATAATAATAATAATAATAATAATAGTAATAATAGTAATAATAATAATAATAATAATAATAATAATAATATTAATATTAATATTAATAATAATAATAATAATAATAATAATAATAATAATAATAATAATAATAATAATAATAATATTAATATTAATAAAAATAAAAGTAAGTAGACTACCTTCAATAAAATCACCCAAAAAAAATACTGCCTCATCAGGGACTCGAACCCAAGACCACTCGCTAACCCGAACCAACACCCAACCAATACGCTGGTAATGCTTTTTCTGATTCTTATTCATTACTAATTTATTTAAGCGGTTTCTGTTCCCATATCCTTCTTCCTCCTGGATTCAACTCAATCAGAATCAAATGAACCCCTAACAGTTAGTTTAGAATTTGAATAAAAATATATAAATGAAACAAAACTAATCAATCATTTGTTGAATCGATTAATCCGAAAAGAAAAATTAAATATATAAAAAAATTCACAGACGTTCGTTTTTTGTAATTTATGAACTCAAATCCTCATTTTAAAATCCAGACACTTTTGTCTTATAATTTTTACATGAAATAGGTTTAAAATCATTCCTTTAAACTTTCTGTGTCTTCAATTGAATTTGAATTATAACCGGTAGCTCGAATTTGACCCAAATTCATACGGTTTGACTTTTTATTCAACATCTTTGACTCATGATTTAATAATCAATATGAGAAATTGGAACTTGTAAATTTACAGATAGTTTGATAAATGAATTCCAAACACAATTGCATTTTTGGATTTTTAAAATTAGAATCAAAATTGAGCTTTTTAATAAATGTAGTAAGAACATAGTAAATACCTGTTGTTCTTCATTTTTCTTAATTAATTTTGCCAAAATTCGACTGATATAAGTGATGATTGATAGTGAGGATGTGAAGTTGATTATTTGTGTTAATATCCAGGTACAATTCCATGGATTTATCAAATGGTGGTCGACAGGCTTGGTTCACAAGGTACGAAAAGAAAATAAAAAAAATAAAACAGATAACAACCCTTAACTTAATTTGTTTGTTATTGAAATACATGGAATCAATTGGTAAGCGAAATTTACTACAGCTCGATAACGATTGCAAACAGATTGCGGTTTGTGCTGTTTATTTATACGGATTTATTTATTTATTTAACTGTATACTTAATCTATATATATATATATCTGTATACTGTAAATTTGATTTCCTTGTATATCTATAATCATTCTTGATATTATATTAATACTATTAATAATTACAATAATAATAATAACAATTCATAATATTAATAATAATATTGATACTTCTTTTAATAATATATTAATAACAATAATTTTTAATAATAATATTGATAATGATATTAGTAATAAAGATAATGATAATATGACAATAAATATAATAATGATGATAAATAAGATGTTTATTAATGGGGATCATAATATTAGTAATAATAATATAACAATATATATATATATATATATATATATATATATATATATATATATATATATATATATATATATATATATATATATATATATATATATATATTATATTTCATATCTATATATTATAATGATACAAATTTTGATATTTAATATTAATATTATTATAACAACTGATAATTTAAATTTAATATATTAATTTTACATATTAAAAATTTTATATTACATATTAACTATATATCTTATATGATAACATTTATTGAATATTTAATAATTATACATACAATCAACATTTATATATATAGAAATCATATACATAATTATGTATTACTATATATACAATCATGTTTTAAATAGTAAGTAGGTAACTTTATTAATTATATCTTTTGAAACAAATTAATTCAAAGTATTGATTTAATATTTTGTTAACGTTGACAATTTATATTCACAATTATTTATATTTAATATACTCTTTATAATAAACTATCAAGTTTTAAACTATCTTAATTTATCTTTCATAGTAACTAAATCACATAACAGTTTACTGTAATATATATACTCAGTTACCTACATAATTACACACACACACACACACATATATATATATATATATATATATATATATATATATATATATATATATTTCTATTTATGATTTAAGATTCGTGAATCGTTGAGAATAGTCACAGGGTAATTTAATATATGAAAACAGCTCAAAATTTTTGATATTCAGTTTAATAGACTTTGCTTATTGAAATGCTCCGTTCATATTAATTATAAACGTTTCATATTAATTGGTTTCTTTGCGAGGTTTTGACCTCTATATGAGACGTTTTTCAAATCTTGCATTCGTTTTTAAAAACAACCATAACCTTTATTATTGAATAAGGGTCTTAATGACACAATTTAGATTGTCTATCAAAGACAATCTTCTCAAATAAATAAGTTTTTACACAACCCATTACAACATGATCAAATATATTACAACAAACACTCTGAATGCAAGTTTAAACAATATAAACAATTATGCCAACTCCAAATCTTGACCTTGGATTGGCATACGACAGCGGAAGCATTTTTAATATTCACCTGAGAATAAACATGCTTAAAACGTCAACAAAAATGTTGGTGAGTCATAGGTTTAATTTCTAATTAATATTCATAATATTTAATAAGCCACAAGATTTCATTTAATTAAATGCGCAGGATCATTACAACTGCAAAAATCATTCATAAGATGAGTCGCCTGGTAACCGACCTTAACATAGAGTGCTTAAGATAGCTGGCATCATACATTCCACTATTCAAAAGTATGACAAGAACCCTTCGAAGTACTAAAGCATTTCCACTATTCGAAAATGGGGGTGGTTGGTGCCCGTAGATCTACCTTTAGGATTCGCGTCAATTAGTGTTTTTCACTAATTCTTAGGTTACCAAGCATAATAATAATAAGTACAGATATCCGGTATAACAAAACAATCGTAGAATGTAGTTTCATGAACTTGTGCTTATTTTGTAAAACATTTATAAATTTTTCATGTATTCTCATCCCAAAATAATTTAGATAGTAAAAATGGGACTATAACTCACTTGTGATGATTTCCGAATAGATGGTGGTAAGACTTAGTCTTTGAAAAATTCACAAACCTAATAATAACATTCTTGTGTCAAGATATATATATATATATATATATATATATATATATATATATATATATATATATATATATATATATATATATATAATTAATATTCCACACTTATGATACTTGTGATAATTTTAATTGTCCATTGTTGGTAGTCCAATGTTCGTAGTCCAATAGTCCAATAGTCTAACATTATAAATATATATATATATATATAAATATAAATGCGTATATTGTGTTAGAATTCACTAACACTATAATATATTGTCTTAATATAATAAGACACATAATATGTATATTGTCTGAAGTAATCCGCGACCCATTGTATGCATGTCTCAGGCTCGATCACAACTCAAAGTATATAATATTTTGGAATCCACTTCGACCCACAACTAACTCGAAATTACTGCCAATGGTGTCTTATAGTTCGTTCCAATAATATATATAGAAGAAATCAAAATGATATGTCAAAACGCTGTATACGGATCCACGGTGATCAAGTCATATATATATATGGTGCCTTACGATCTTTATTAAGACTATAATATATTGTCGTAGAACTTAATCACGACTATTATAAATTGTATTTCCATAAGTTCAGGAACAAGACATATATAAATACATGTAGGATACAAGGTAAGTTAGCTAGGATAAGGTTAGCATCCATTTTTATGAATCATGTCCGTAGCTAAAAATTAAGAAAAATATCCAATTTTGTTTTACCCATAATTTCTTCGTTACAAATCCGTTTTGAGTGATTCGAGTTGCCATGGTTTCATTTCGAACTCAACATTATTAATCTTAACAGAAAAAGTATAGGTTTATAGTCAAAAATATAGCTTAGGTGTCAAATAAGAGAAGATAGTCATATCCGTCGTAAGAACGACATCTTGATGACCCTTTTGAAAAACATACTTCCACTTAGAGTTTAACCATGGATTTTCGATATATTTCATATCCATATAAAATAAGATTTTTCACCAAAGGAAATCTTTTAATTCAAAGTTTAAGATAGGTTTTTAAAATTAAACCCAAAACTGCCCCCGTTCGACTAAGACGGCGTATATTCGATTTTAAGGTGTTCTTCGTGTTTACAAGTTTTATATCCTTATGTTAGATTGACATATAGTCATAATACATGTGTTGAAGTATTTTAAAAGTTAAGCTAGAAGGATTAAGTTTATTTGCAAACAAGTTTAGAAATAATCTAAACTATGTTCTTGTTGTTATTAATTATAACTCAAAATAAGATAGCTATATGAATATGAATCGAACGAGATTTTGAACAAAGCTATTACCTCAACTTACTAGGGTAAAGCTATTGTAAAAGATAGTAAATAATCTTTAGCTCAAAGGTAGCTTTGATGGCTTGAAATTCTTGAAGTAGAATCATGGAATCAACAAAAGTTTCAAGTAAGAAATCTATCTTGATTTAAGATAGTTATGATTATATGAATTGAACCAAAGCTTGAATATGTTTATTACCTTCATTATAAGATGAAAAGCTACTGATATGAAAGTAGGATTATGGATTCTAAAGAGTTGTGGAGTTGGATTGAAAGATTGGAAGTAAACTTGTACACTTGGAAGGTTATCTTGATATGTTCTTGATGAAGCTTTGTTATGTTGATTATAACTTGGATTTTTGAGACTAATACTTGCTGAATTGAATGGAGGTTTGAGAGAGTGTTTGAGTATGTGTTTAGAGAGTAAAATGATGTAGTTAATTGAATGAAATGGATGGGTATATAACCCTTAAAATGGCGTGAACTATGGGGGGGGGGACAAAAAAAAATTCAAGTTTGTTATTTTGTATAAATTTCCATGCTAGCATCCAATTAAGGTTACCTCTCTTTGAGGGAATAATCTAGGGCTGATTAGTTAGTATTTTGATGTGTATATACCAATAGGATATACATCTAGGAGTTGTGTATGATACGGGTATACATACCGAATGAATACGAATGGAATTCTTGATAAAATTGAATGAGAAAATGAGTATAGCTATCTTTATTGAGTATAAATATATTGATATATGTTATTAAGTCTTTCAAAAGTGTATTAATACATATTAAT
Source organism: Rutidosis leptorrhynchoides (assembly GCF_046630445.1). Lineage (NCBI taxonomy): Eukaryota > Viridiplantae > Streptophyta > Magnoliopsida > Asterales > Asteraceae > Rutidosis > Rutidosis leptorrhynchoides. The sequence goes on from NC_092336.1 coordinate 343,277,056, forward strand.
ACAATACATATACATACATTTTAATTTAGAAGTTATTACAATGTTAATCGTTATATATATGTATATAGTCTTGAAGTCTTTAAGTTAGTAATCTCATTTTATGTATATAACCAATTGTTATTATATGTAATGAGATACTTAAATATAATTTTATCAAATCATAAGTATATATATCCATATATAAATCATTATATAATTATTTCGCGTTATGACGTTCGTGAATCGTCAGACAGACTGGGTGGCCAAACATTTGTAGAAAATTCATTTCAAATAACCAAGTCTTAATGAGTTTGATTGCTTAACATGTTGGAAACATTATTTATGTAAATATTGATCTTCTATGTATTAGCGGAAAAATCCGGGTCGTTACATTACACACCCGTTAAATTAAATTTCGTCCCGAAATTTAGAATAGTACCTAGTTAACGTGCGATATTGGGAAACAAATGTGGGTACTTCAGCTTCATTTGGTCTTCTCGTTCCCAAGTAAATTCAGGTCCTCTACGAGCATTCCATCGAACCTTAACGATTGGTATCTTACTTTGTTTGAGTCGTTTGACCTCACGATCCATAATTTCGACGGGTTCTTCGACGAAATTTAGTTTCTAGTCAATTTTAATCTCGTCTAAAGGAATAATGAGATCTTCGGTAGCTAGGCATTTCTTCAAGTTTGAAACATGAAAGGTGTTGTGAATCTTTTCTAATTGTGGAGGTAGCTCAAGTCGATAGTGTAGCGACCCCGACAAATCGTCAAGTGACGGCGTCGGCTACGTGGGTCCCATTACCTGATTATAAGTCTTTAAGATAACGTTTGACCAAAATATGTCGCCTTCATTTCAAAATAAAGATTGTTTCAAAGTTTACAAGGATTGTTCAACCAAAAGTTAAGTTACAACGTTATAAGTACGATTGAAATCTAGGCGACACGGTTTAAAGTAAAGTCAAAAGACGCTCCATGAAATGCATGTATACTCGACATCGGATGCAAGTATCAAATAGTAAGCGGAAGCATGTTTCACATATCGTGCATGACCTGAGAAAAACATAGAAATCTGTCAACGAAAACGTTGGTGAAATCATAGGTTTAAGTAAGTAAGTACAAGTGAACCACAAGATTTGCATCAATGAAATAATAGTAATACATTCCAAAAGTTTGTTTCACGAGCACCCAATTATCAAAGCTTAACATTCCTTCCATTGTATACCCCATCACTTAGTGCTAGAACAAACACTGATTCTCGAAAATATATTTCATCCGTAGACGGTAGCGAACCGTCAAGGATGAGGGCTGTCAAACCCATATGGCCATATAACATAAGTTCTCGCTTACACCCGGCAAGTGTAACTAATGATAATCGAATTGAGGATTTTGTTCTAAACTCGTATGTAGAATGTTTGTTTTCCCGTTCTTGTGTTCACTTAGTTCAAAAGAATCGTTTATGTTTTCTCATCCCAATATAAGTTCAAAAAGAGTAAAAGTGGGACTATGATCTCACCTCGAGTGCACGAGTATAAAAGTACTTCAACAAGTAAACGTGTGCATGAAAGTTGCTTAGCCTTGACCTAAACAAGTAAGTTATATCAATTAACCGGTTACGACACAAGGTCGGGTGAAATGTGTTCAATTAGTCCTATGGCTCGACACGACTCGATTATGTAGCATGTGAAGCAAATTGTCAAGTTTCATGCAAGATACAAGTATAAAAGCATGTTAGGAAGATTGTATTAAAAGTTTGGTTAAGTTTGACTAAAAGTCAAACTTGGTCAAAGTCAACGAAAAAAAAAGTCAACGCGTTCGGGTTCGGTCCCGAACTATTTTTCTGAGGTTTTTACTCATATATAAGCATATTAGAACAAGTTTCATGTGAATCGGAGGTCGATAGCTAGTCAAACATTTCACGTGAAACGGGACGAGGAGGTCAGAATCTGACCAGGCACATCGGCGCGCCGCGCGGGGAAGGGGCGCGCCGCGCCACCCTCTGTACAGGGATTTCTGGTCAGTTTTCAAAGTATGCACGAACCAAAACACAAACAATCACATTTTATGATCCGCAAACAATTAGAACATGTATTTTATATCATCGGAAAGCTATTTCGACAAGGAATACAACTAACCACATATCATCAATCAAAAACATCATTTACAATAAACGAAAACTCGTCAATTGATCGAGAAAGGTTTATTTTCAAGATTCAAGTTCGTAAAACGTATTTTATGATTCGGGAATCCAATTTACACATACGATATGCCGTTTTGAAGGTAATGAAGCATACATTACTACTAGACACTAACAATTAACATTCCATGACATTTAAGCATCCAAAAGTTCATGTCAAGAACTATCAAACCCTAGTCAAACATCACAAAATCATTAATCGGGTTTTTGAAGTTTCCTTAATCAACCTACACATCCAAATGTGGCTAATGATACTAGTAACACAATTAAAACATGCACTTTAACAATCTAACAACATTAACTCATCCAAAATCAAGGATTAAGCATCCACTTTTCATTTCCAAGCTAGTTACACCAAAACATCAAGATCGAGCATACAAATCATATAATCATGCTAGACACGAGCCATAGACATTAACTAACAACATTTCAAGTCAAAAACACGAATTTAAAGAAATCTAGAGTTTTAGAAATGTTACCCAAAATCGGTGTAGTTAGTATCAAATCGTAGAGGATGAAGAGAGGATCACGAAAATGTAATTTGTTTTGTTGTAAGCCTCCTAGATCGAATTTAGATGATGATTTAGTGAAGTTGGGAGAAATGGGGTTCTTGAGCTAGAGAGAAAAGGGAGAGAGATGGAGGGATTGAATGGATGAGAATGGTGGGTTGACTAGTTGACCTAGTCAACTAGTTTGCCCACTTGACAACTTCGGTCCCTCAAGTTTCAAAGCGGGTGCGGGAATTAACCAACGAAATATTTTAAAAACGCTCGAGTAACCGAGTGATGTTATAATTAAATAGCGGAAATATAATGAACGTTACTCACGGAAACTATTACTTTAAATACGAAAGATTATGTTTTTAAAAAAAAAAAGACGGTGTTAAAATTAAATTTAACGGAAAAACGCGGGATGTTACATTATCCACACCTCAAAAGAAATTTCGTCCCGAAATTTAGTTGGAAGTAGTAGTTGTTGAATCTTACTCGAGACCTTGCGTTGTAAATTCTACGAATAAGTGAAGGTACGTCCTTGAGTATTTCCACGAATTTTGACGGTCGGGATCATATGTTGTTTTAAGGTTTGGCTTCCATGATTCATGGTTTCAACCGGTCCTCCTAGGAAGTGAGGGTTATCGTCGATAGTGAGTTCATCAAAGGAGATAACAAGTTCTCGTTTCGCAAAACACGTCTTTGAGTTGATACATTGAATGTAGGATAAACGGAGACCCAAAATGAGTCGGAAAAGTCTAAACGGCTAGCTACGGGTCCAAAACACCCCAAGAATTTAAAGGATCAAAATATCGTGGATTTAGCTTCCTACGTTTTCCCGAAACGGATTGCACCCTTCCAAGGTGCGACTCTTAACGTGACGCGGTTTCCCACGTGGAATTTGAAATGTTTACGTCTAACATCGGCGCAGCTCTTGGTGATTACGAGTCGCGTAGGGTTTTGCCTGAATATGAATAAATTTTCTCGGTTGCTCATGAATAACCTCGGCCCCGGTGAATTGATCATCGTTTACTTGGTTCGACAAAGGAGAGTGACGTTTCCGGTCACACGTGGTTTCAAAAGGAGTGACGTTAAAACTCGAATGAAAATCATTGTAGTACGAGGATTCGGTTAAAGGAAAATATTTTTCTCAAGTAAATTTGAAGTTGGTAATACAAATTCATATTATGGTTTCCAAGGTTTAAATCGCATGTTTGTTCGGTCCGTCGGGTTATGGATGGTACGCGGTACTCATGTCTAAACGCGGTCCCGAGGCTTCTTGTAAAACTAGAAGTGAAACGAGTATTTCGATACGGGATAATTAACAAAGATACACCGTGTTGGAATAGAATCTCTTAAGATATGTTTGAACGAGTCAGTTAGGGTTCGAAAAAAAAATGTTCGTTAGGACTATTCACCCTCGTGGCGAATACTTATGTAATATGAGGAGTTTCTCTATCCATGGAGAAATGTTACAAGGAGTTTCTTTAAACGGAAATGCGAACGGTAAAGATAGTAGTGAAATGAGGACTTAGAATAGGATGAGTTTACATCTCGAGGTTGCCATAACGTGCCTCTAGTTGTCAAAAGTCGAAGTCTGAAAGAGAAACGAGATCGTACACGTAGTTGTTTAGTTCGGGGTTGAATAATAGTTGGCCGATTATTAGAAACACAATGACATTAAGTCAAAGAAGAGTGAAGTATCATTGGATCGTGTGTTATCTTAAGTTCCAGTAATATCAGACGGTAACGGTGAAATAACAGAGATATGTAGCGTGGTATGTGATGACGAGAAAATTGATCGGATCCACCATTTAGTATTAGAATTCTTCGCGCAAAATAACGAATTTCAGTTACACTGATTTTGAGTCGAGAGAGCATGCCTTCCGGCGTTCATGTAGAAATATTTTCATAATTGAGTTCCATCTGGTGCTATACGATTTTTAACTAGAAATATTGGTGTGAAGTATCACGCTCAAGGTTCGGACATAGGGGGGGTTTAAATTTTTCCCTCAGTGAGTTAACGAGGTTAAAAGTCGTGTAACACGAGAAAAGGCAGAAATGAATCTTCGGTAATAACCGGCGAGATCTAAGATTTTACGAATACAAGTCTGAGTCGGGGGAGTTTCCTGATTACATGTGGCTTGATTTCGAGATTGATTGAAATGCCTAGACCATTCACATCATGGTTTAGAAAATTGTACTTCGTTCAACAGAAATTCTCACTCGGAGAATTTGGTATAGAGTTGCTCTTTTCTCAAAAGTTCGAGCGTAAGATGGTGATGTTGTTCGTTTTCCTTCTTTACTTGAATAACTCAAGATGTCATCTATAAATACGATAACCGATTTGTCTAGATAAGTTCGCATACGTGGTTTAGGAGGTTCATGAATACGGACAGAGTCCTAAATAAATCGAATGGTACTAAGAAAGATTTACAACTAACGTTGCGAGTTCGGAAAGTGGCTTAGGAGACATCGTCTCACTTAACCCCCAATTGATGATAACCGGAACGGAGGTCGATTTGGAACATACGGGATTCGTGCAAATAATCATGAGGTCATGGGTGCGAGGGAGAGGGTATCGGTTTCCAACCGAAAATTACTCAGTTCACAATAATCTATACAAGATGATGGGGAAACATTTTTTTTTTTTTTTTTTTTTTTTTTTTTTTTTTTTTTTTACGAATAGATTCCGAGCTCCCTAGTTCTATAGGTGTCAAGTCAAAAGTCTTAACGTATTTCCTCCAATAAAATTTATAGGCACACAATATTTTTCCGTCGGTCACTTAAATCGTCTAAGTAGTATCTGGGGGAAAGAGGTGGAATATAAAGAGCATGAGTCAAATCCTTGGTTATAAAACGTCTAGCGGTAATCGAATCGAACAAGTATGAAATATACGGTTTGTTGTGAAGAAACGTACCCGTTACTAGTCCATCGTCGTTCCGGGCATCCTTGGTGTCGATGTCGAAGGTTCAACGGCGTGCGTTGGGGTTGATTTTCTTATTTGGGCACACATTCCTAAAATGACCCAGTTGGCCACATTCGAAGCAAGCATCCGTTCTGTGTGCGTTGGGCATCTTTCGAGCGACGGGTCCTTGGCGCCGGTGGCGAAACCTGCCACATCCTTCAAAGTGATGCTTGTGGCATTCGTCACAAAAAGGCAGCTTTCCGGCATAGCCTTTCTTGTCGTTGGAGGTAAAAGGCTTCTTGGCGGGGTTGTTGTTATTGTTGTGGTTGCTTGATTGAGAGGCTTCCCATGTTCTTTTGTTGTTACTCGGGTGGTTCTCGACCATTGGTGCCGGTGCTTCCATTTCATTCACCGTTTCTAAGGCTTGGCGGGCCATTGTTAAAGCCTCTTGTAGGTTAGTGGGTTGAGATGTCATTACCTTGTGTTGAATGCTCTTAGGGAGGCCATCCATGTAAAGTTCGATTCTTAGGGATTCGGGAGTCATGAGAATTGGACACATCGAGACTAGTTCGGTAAACCGTTGATTATAAGCTCCGAGGTCGTTCCCGACCGTTCTTAAATTCCTTAGCCCTTGCTCGAGCCTTCGAGTCTCATCGCGCGGGAAGTATTCGGTGATCATTCTTTCTCTTAATTCGGTCCAAGAGAGTGTAAGGGCTTCATCGATACCCACTGATTGTACATACGTGTTCCACCATGAGAGAGCGATACCGGTGAAAGTGAGGGTGGAAAACTTGACCTTATCTTGGTCTCGACAACCGCTTGTGTTAAAAACGGTCTCCATTTGTTCAAACCATCGGGTGAGAGTAACCGGTCCTCCGGTTCCATCGAAAGTGGGAGGATTGTACTTCATGAAGTTCTTGTAGGAGCAACCTTCGATTGAATTACCGGCTCCATGATTGTTGTTGTTAGAAAAGTGATCGGCCACGGCCGTACCCACGGCGGTGGTTATCATTCGTTGAAGAGCTTGTTCTAGGGTTTCGAGAGGAGTATTGTGTTGACCTTGGTGAGCCATTGTTCCTTCATGAGACAAGAATATCGTTGGTTAGTATTTTCAACAATACTAACCGTGGCATGGAATAAGAATATCGTTGACTCGCCTTAAATTCTCTATGTCATAATGTCGGAACGTCCATGTGAATCACCGTAATATAATCCCGGAAATTATATTACCCTGATTCTCATGTGCATTTAACATTACTTCATAAAGTCAAGGTGGCGCACCAACAAAATTTATCAACGTAAGATCAAGATCGAATACGAGTTAGATATGATAGAAGAGTTCGAGTATAAATGCACAATTAGTCAAATAATTCCTACTTCAGTCTATATGCCGGTTGTAGTCTAGATTCACCTATGTACCCTATGACTCGGGGTGAACACAAATGAACTCTAAATCCCTACAACCAAGGCTCTGATACCAACTGTAGCGACCCCGACAAATCGTCAAGTGACGGCGTCGGCTACGTGGGTCCCATTACCTGATTATAAGTCTTTAAGATAACGTTTGACCAAAATATGTCGCCTTCATTTCAAAATAAAGATTGTTTCAAAGTTTACAAGGATTGTTCAACCAAAAGTTAAGTTACAACGTTATAAGTACGATTGAAATCTAGGCGACACGGTTTAAAGTAAAGTCAAAAGACGCTCCATGAAATGCATGTATACTCGACATCGGATGCAAGTATCAAATAGTAAGCGGAAGCATGTTTCACATATCGTGCATGACCTGAGAAAAACATAGAAATCTGTCAACGAAAACGTTGGTGAAATCATAGGTTTAAGTAAGTAAGTACAAGTGAACCACAAGATTTGCATCAATGAAATAATAGTAATACATTCCAAAAGTTTGTTTCACGAGCACCCAATTATCAAAGCTTAACATTCCTTCCATTGTATACCCCATCACTTAGTGCTAGAACAAACACTGATTCTCGAAAATATATTTCATCCGTAGACGGTAGCGAACCGTCAAGGATGAGGGCTGTCAAACCCATATGGCCATATAACATAAGTTCTCGCTTACACCCGGCAAGTGTAACTAATGATAATCGAATTGAGGATTTTGTTCTAAACTCGTATGTAGAATGTTTGTTTTCCCGTTCTTGTGTTCACTTAGTTCAAAAGAATCGTTTATGTTTTCTCATCCCAATATAAGTTCAAAAAGAGTAAAAGTGGGACTATGATCTCACCTCGAGTGCACGAGTATAAAAGTACTTCAACAAGTAAACGTGTGCATGAAAGTTGCTTAGCCTTGACCTAAACAAGTAAGTTATATCAATTAACCGGTTACGACACAAGGTCGGGTGAAATGTGTTCAATTAGTCCTATGGCTCGACACGACTCGATTATGTAGCATGTGAAGCAAATTGTCAAGTTTCATGCAAGATACAAGTATAAAAGCATGTTAGGAAGATTGTATTAAAAGTTTGGTTAAGTTTGACTAAAAGTCAAACTTGGTCAAAGTCAACGAAAAAAAAAGTCAACGCGTTCGGGTTCGGTCCCGAACTATTTTTCTGAGGTTTTTACTCATATATAAGCATATTAGAACAAGTTTCATGTGAATCGGAGGTCGATAGCTAGTCAAACATTTCACGTGAAAAGGGACGAGGAGGTCAGAATCTGACCAGGCACATCGGCGCGCCGCGCGGGGAAGGGGCGCGCCGCGCCACCCTCTGTACAGGGATTTCTGGTCAGTTTTCAAAGTATGCACGAACCAAAACACAAACAATCACATTTTATGATCCGCAAACAATTAGAACATGTATTTTATATCATCGGAAAGCTATTTCGACAAGGAATACAACTAACCACATATCATCAATCAAAAACATCATTTACAATAAACGAAAACTCGTCAATTGATCGAGAAAGGTTTATTTTCAAGATTCAAGTTCGTAAAACGTATTTTATGATTCGGGAATCCAATTTACACATACGATATGCCGTTTTGAAGGTAATGAAGCATACATTACTACTAGACACTAACAATTAACATTCCATGACATTTAAGCATCCAAAAGTTCATGTCAAGAACTATCAAACCCTAGTCAAACATCACAAAATCATTAATCGGGTTTTTGAAGTTTCCTTAATCAACCTACACATCCAAATGTGGCTAATGATACTAGTAACACAATTAAAACATGCACTTTAACAATCTAACAACATTAACTCATCCAAAATCAAGGATTAAGCATCCACTTTTCATTTCCAAGCTAGTTACACCAAAACATCAAGATCGAGCATACAAATCATATAATCATGCTAGACACGAGCCATAGACATTAACTAACAACATTTCAAGTCAAAAACACGAATTTAAAGAAATCTAGAGTTTTAGAAATGTTACCCAAAATCGGTGTAGTTAGTATCAAATCGTAGAGGATGAAGAGAGGATCACGAAAATGTAATTTGTTTTGTTGTAAGCCTCCTAGATCGAATTTAGATGATGATTTAGTGAAGTTGGGAGAAATGGGGTTCTTGAGCTAGAGAGAAAAGGGAGAGAGATGGAGGGATTGAATGGATGAGAATGGTGGGTTGACTAGTTGACCTAGTCAACTAGTTTGCCCACTTGACAACTTCGGTCCCTCAAGTTTCAAAGCGGGTGCGGGAATTAACCAACGAAATATTTTAAAAACGCTCGAGTAACCGAGTGATGTTATAATTAAATAGCGGAAATATAATGAACGTTACTCACGGAAACTATTACTTTAAATACGAAAGATTATGTTTTTAAAAAAAAAAAGACGGTGTTAAAATTAAATTTAACGGAAAAACGCGGGATGTTACAGATAGGCCACCGGCCCAATGCGTTTTTCAATCTTGAATGGCCCAATGTATCTTGCGTTTAATTTCCCTCGCTTTCCAAAATGAATAACACCTTTCCAAGGTGATACCTTAAGCATAACCATGTCACCCTCCTCAAACTCTAAAGGTTTTCTCCTAACATCTGCGTAGCTCTTTTGTCGACTCCGGGCTGTTTTCAATCGTTGCTGAATTTGAATGATTTTATCGATGGTTTCTTAGATAATTTCTGGACCTGTAATCTATTTATCCCCCACATCACTCCAACAAATTGGAGACCTGCACTTCCTACCATAAAGTGCCTCGAATGGTGCGGCCTCAATACTAGAATGATTGCTGTTGTTGTAGGAAAACTCAGCTAACGGTAAATGTCGATCCCAACTGCTTCCAAAATCAATAACACATGCTCGTAGCATGTCTTCGAGTGTCTGAATCGTCCTTTCACTCTGCCCATCAGTTTGTGGATGATAGGCAGTACTTAAATCTAGACGAGTTCCCAACGCTTCGTGTAATGCCTGCCAGAATCTGGAAGTAAATCTGCTATCACAATTAGAGATAATAGAGATTGGTATACCATGTCTAGAAACAACTTCTTTCAGGTATAATCGTACTAATTTCTCTATACCATCCTCTTCTTTTATTGGCAGAAAATGTTCTGACTTAGTAAGACGATTGACTATTACCCAAATCATATCATAACCACCTGCGGTTCTCAGTAACTTAGCAATGAAATCCATGATAATGTTTTCCCATTTCCATTCTGGGATTTCGGGTTGTTGGAGTAGACCCGATGGTTTCTGATGCTCAGCTTTGACTTTAGAACAAGTCAAACATGTATAGTGACCTGAACTTTTCCATGTTTATATATATTAAATGAAATTTTTATTTACATGATTAAGTGTTTCCAACATGTTAAGCAATCGAACTTGTTAAGACTTGATTAATTGAAATAGGTTTCATATAGACAATTGACCACCCAAGTTGACCGGTGATTCACGAACGTTAAAACTTATAAAAACTATATGATGACCTATATATGATTATATATATAGTAAACATGATATTATGATAATTAAGTATCTCATTAGGTATTTTAACAATGAGTTATTGTGACGACCCAGAAATTTCCGACCAAATTTAAACTTTAATCTTTATATTATTCCGACTCGATAAGCAAAGTTTGTTAAGTTAAATCTCAAGAATTTTAAACTGTGTTCATACATTCATTATAACCTCGACCAAATTCCGACGATTCACGAACCGTTATATATAAATAGATATGTATATGTATATATATATTATAACTTGAGAATATTAATAAAGTATTAAACGTATAATACTTTACACGAATGTATTTATTTCAATATGATTTTTGACGAAATAAAAAAAAAATATTAAATGATTGAATTATCAGAAAATTGAATTATGATTACAAGTCTCTGTTGAGAGGTCCACTATGATTTGAGAAAATCTATTCCTCTTAACGATATTCAGAATAATTTGTAAAGCTATTTATAAATAAAAACAAAAAGTGTCATTTACGAAAGTTAGACAAAAGTTAGTGGAGAATTGGTTTCCATAATATTCTATTAATCTATTTTCAAATGTACAAAGACGTTTTCAGTTTAAAAAAAAACTTTATTATTAAAATGTATATAACTTTTATAAATATCTAGAATCACTTTTGACAACTCATTACTTAACCAGTATAATAAATATAACAATATTTATATTTTATTTCATTAAATATATATAACGATTTAAATTAATATTATATATATTTATACGTGTATTATACATACATAGTTTTTATACTTTTACTATACTTTAACTTTACCTTTACTTTACTTTTACTTTACTTTAACTTTAATAATTCACTTTAATAATTCATATTTTATTAATTCACTTTAATAATTCATACTTTAATAATTCATACTTTAATAATTCACTTTAATAATTCATACTTTAATAATTCACTTTAATAATTCAAAAATCTATTATAAATAGAATTCAATAGGTTTCATTATTTCATAAAAACTTGACAATATATTTCTCTAAACTCTCTCAATCAATTTATATATATATATATATATATATATATATATATATATATATATATATATATATATATATATATATATATATTTGCTCTGTATTATTTCAATATATTATTAGTATACATAAAATATTACGACGGAGTGCTGTCCGAGTGATTTCAAAATAGTTTTTTTGAATGAGTCGAAGCTAAGGAAATTATGGGTTATAGCTATGGAGGTGTTGGGTATGGTTCATGGGTATGCTCGTGAGGTCAATCTAGTATTTATCATCTCCGTTGCGTCTACGTACTCTCCTGCAATATTGAATCTCAATATTGATACGTTCGTGAATCCGAGGCCAACCTTGCACTTGTTAAATGACGTTATATGTATTTTTACTACAAAATACAGTATTGTGAGTTTCATTTGCTCCCTTTTTACTTGCTTTTGCAATATATATTTTTGGGCTGAGAATACATGCGCTGTTTTATAAATGTTTTACGAAATAGGCACAAGTACTAAAACCAATTGTATGTGGGTTTAAACCAGAAATATACCCTTAGCTTGGTAACATTAAACTACTTGTCTATGTACGGTAGGTGCGAATCCTAAAGATAGATCTATTGGGCCTGACAAACCCCATCCTGACTATGAGATGCTTTAGTACTTCGAGGTTATTTTAAACACACCTGATCTGGTGTACTTTAGAGGGTAAAACATGAACGTTAAGGCTTGTTACTGGGTGCCTACAACTTATAGAATACTTCTATACACTTGCGAGTGTACATATATTTATAAACGAAAATCTTGTAGTCTATTAAAATATTGAAATGATTGTTATGATAAACCTATGAACTCACCAACCTTTTGGTTGACACTTTAAAGCATGTTTATTCTTAGGTATTAAAGAAATCTTCCGCTGTGCATTAGCTCATTTTAAGGATATTACTTGGAGTCATTCATGGCATATTTTGAAAGACGTGGCATTTGAAATGTCCCGTTCTTATTGATTAAAAACGTTCCATATTAATTGATTTCGTTGCGAGGTTTTGACCTCTATATGAGATGTTTTTCAAAGACTGCATTCATTTTTAAAACAAACCATAACCTTTATTTCATAGATAAAGGTTTTAAAAAGCTTTACGTAGATTATCAAATAATGACAATCTAAAATATTCTGTTTACACACGACCATTACATAATGGTTTACAATACAAATATGTTACAACAAAATAAGTTTCTTGAATGCAGTTTTTACACAATATCTTACAAGCATGGATTCCAAATCTCGTCCTTAGTTAAGTATGCGACAGCGGAAGCTCTTAATAATCACCTGAGAATAAACATGCTTAAAACATCAACAAAAATGTTGGTGAGTTATAGGTTTAACCTATATATATATCAAATCATAATAATAGACCACAAGATTTCATATTTCAATACACATCCCATATATAGAGATAAAAATCATTCATATGGTGAATACCTGGTAACCGACATTAACAAGATGCATATATAAGAATATCCCCATCATTCCGGGACACCCTTCGGATATGATATAAATTTCGAAGTACTAAAGCATCCGGTACTTTGGATGGGGTTTGTTAGGCCTAATAAATCTATCTTTAGGATTCGCGTCAATTAGGGTGTCTTTTCCCTAATTCTTAGATTACCAGACTTAATAAAAAGGGGCATATTCGATTTCGATAATTTAACCATAGAATGTAGTTTCACGTACTTGTGTCTATTTTGTAAATCATTTATAAAACCTGCATGTATTCTCATCCCAAAAATATTAGATTTTAAAAGTGGGACTATAACTCACTTTCACAGATTTTTACTTCGTCTGGAAGTAAGACTTGGCCACTGGTTGATTCACGAACCTATAACAATATATACATATATATCAAAGTATGTTCAAAATATATTTACAACACTTTTAATATATTTTGATGTTTTAAGTTTATTAAGTCAGCTGTCCTCGTTAGTAACCTACAACTAGTTGTCCACAGTTAGATGTACAGAAATAAATCGATAAATATTATCTTGAATCAATCCAACCCAGTGTATATGTATCTCAGTATTGATCACTACTCAAACTTTATATATTTTGGAATCAACCTCAACCCTGTATAGCTAACTCCAACATTCACATATAGAGTGTCTATGGTTGTTCCGAAATATATATAGATGTGTCGACATGATAGGTCGAAACATTGTATACGTGGCTATGGTATCTCAAGATTACATAATATATAATACAAGTTGATTAAGTTATGGTTGGAATAGATTTGTTACCAATTTTCACGTAGCTAAAAATGAGAAAAATTATCCAATCTTGTTTTACCCATAACTTCTTCATTTTAAATCCATTTTGAGTGAATCAAATTGCTATGGTTTCAAATTGAACTCTATTTTATGAATCTAAACAGAAAAAGTATAGGTTTATAGTCAGAAAAATAAGTTACAAGTTGTTTTTGTAAAGGTAGTCATTTCAGTCGAAAGAACGACGTCTAGATGACCTTTTTAGAAAACATACTTTCACTTTGAGTTTAACCATAATTTTTGGATATATTTTCATGTTCATAATAAAAATCATTTTCTCAGAATAACAACTTTTAAATCAAAGTTTTTCATAGTTTTTAATTATCCAAACCAAAACAGCCCCCGGTTGTAACTACGACGGCGTAAATCCTGTTTTATGGTGTTTATCGTGTTTCCAGGTTTTAAATCATTAAGTTAGCATATCATATAGATATAGAACATGTGTTTAGTTGATTTTAAAAGTCAAGTTATAAGGATTAACTTTTGTTTGCGAACAAGTTTAGAATTAACTAAACTATGTTCTAGTGATTACAAGTTTAAACCTTCGAATAAGATAGCTTTATATGTATGAATCGAATGATGTTATGAATATCATTACTACCTTAAGTTCCTTGGATAAACCTACTGGAAAAGATAAAAATGGATCAAGCTTCAACGGATCCTTGGATGGCTCGAAGTTCTTGAAGCAGAATCATGACACGAAATCAAGTTCAAGTAAGATCATCACTTGAAATAAGATTGTTATAGTTATAGAAATTGAACCAAAGTTTGAATATGATTATTATCTTGTATTAGAATGATAACCTACTGTAAGAAACAAAGATTTCTTGCGGTTGGATGATCACCTTACAATATTGGAAGTGAGCTAGCAAACTTGAAAGTATTCTTGATTTTATGTAACTAGAACTTGTAGAATATATGAAGAACACTTAGAACTTGAAGATAAAACTTGAGAGAGATCAATTAGATGAATAAAATTGAAGAATAAAAGTGTTTGTAGGTGTTTTTGGTCGTTGGAGTATGGATTAGGTATAAAGGATATGTAATTTTGTTTTGATGTAAATAAGTCATGAATGATTACTCATATTTTTGTAATTTTATGAGATATTTCATGCTAGTTGCCAAATGATGGTTCCCACATGTGTTAGGTGACTCACATGGGCTGCTAAGAGCTGATCATTGGAGTGTATATACCAATAGTACATACATTTAAAAGCTGTGTATTGTACGAGTACGAATACGGGTGCATACGAGTAGAATTGTTGATGAAACTGAACGAGGATGTAATTGTAAGCAATTTTGTTAAGTAGAAGTATTTTGATAAGTTTATTGAAGTCTTTTAAAAGTGTATAAATACATATTAAAATACTACATGTATATACATTTTAACTGAGTCGTTAAGTCATCGTTAGTCGTTACATGTAAGTGTTGTTTTGAAACCTTTAGGTTAACGATCTTGTTAAATGTTGTTAACCCAATGTTTATAATATCAAATGAGATTTTAAATTATTATATTATCATGATATTATCATGTATGAATATCTCTTAATATGATATATATACATTAAATGTCTTTACAACGATAATCGTTACATATATGTCTCGTTTAAAAATCATTAAGTTAGTAGTCTTGTTTTTACATATGTAGTTCATTGTTAATATGCTTAATGATATGTTTACTTATCATAGTATCATGTTAACTATATATATATCCATATATATGTCATCATATAGTTTTTACAAGTTTTAACGTTCGTGAATCACCGGTCAACTTGGGTGGTCAATTGTCTATATGAAACATATTTCAATTAATCAAGTCTTAACAAGTTTGATTGCTTAACATGTTGGAAACATTTAATCATGTAAATATCAATCTCAATTAATATATATATAAACATGGAAAAGTTCGGGTCACTACAGTACCTACCCGTTAAATAAATTTCGTCCCGAAATTTTAAGCTGTTGAAGGTGTTGACGAATCTTCTGGAAATAGATGTGGGTATTTCTTCTTCATCTGATGTTCACGCTCCCAGGTGAACTCGGGTCCTCTACGAGCATTCCATCGAACCTTAACAATTGGTATCTTGTTTTGCTTAAGTCTTTTAACCTCACGATCCATTATTTCGACGGGTTCTTCGATGAATTGAAGTTTTTCGTTGATTTGGATTTCATCTAACGGAATAGTGAGATCTTCTTTAGCAAAACATTTCTTCAAATTCGAGACGTGGAAAGTGTTATGTACAGCCGCGAGTTGTTGAAGTAACTCAAGTCGGTAAGCTACTGGTCCGACACGATCAATAATCTTGAATGGTCCAATATACCTTGGATTTAATTTCCCTCGTTTACCAAATCGAACAACGCCTTTCCAAGGTGCAACTTTAAGCATGACCATCTCTCCAATTTCAAATTCTATATCTTTTCTCTTAATGTCAGAGTAGCTCTTTTGTCGACTTTGGGCGGTTTTCAACCGTTGTTGAATTTGGGTGATCTTCTCGGTAGTTTCTTGTATAATCTCCGAACCCGTAATCTGTCTATCCCCCACTTCACTCCAACAAATCGGAGACCTGCACTTTCTACCATAAAGTGCTTCAAACGGTGCCATCTCAATGCTTGAATGGTAGCTGTTGTTGTAGGAAAATTCTGCTAACGGTAGATGTCGATCAAAACTATTTCCGAAATCATTAACACATGCTCGTAGCATGTCTTCAAGCGTTTGTATCGTCCTTTCGCTCTGCCCATCAGTTTGTGGATGATAGGCAGTACTCATGTCTAGACGAGTTCCTAATGCTTGCTGTAATGTCTGCCAGAATCTTGAAATAAATCTGCCATCCCTATCAGAGATAATAGAGATTGGTATTCCATGTCTGGAGACTACTTCCTTCAAATACAGTCGTGCTAACTTCTCCATCTTGTCATCTTCTCTTATTGGCAGGAAGTGTGCTGATTTGGTGAGACGATCAACTATTACCCAAATAGTATCAAAACCACTTGCAGTCCTTGGCAATTTAGTGATGAAATCCATGGTAATGTTTTCCCATTTCCATTCCGGGATTTCGGGTTGTTGAAGTAGACCTGATGGTTTCTGATGCTCAGCTTTTTCCTTAGAACACGTCAAACATTCTCCTACGTATTTAGCAACATTGGCTTTCATACCCGGCCACCAAAAATGTTTCTTGAGATCCTTGTACATCTTCCCCGTTCCAGGATGTATTGAGTATCTGGTTTTATGAGCTTCTCTAAGTACCATTTCTCTCATATCTCCAAATTTTGGTACCCAAATCCTTTCAGCCCTATACCGGGTTCCGTCTTCCCGAATATTAAGATGCTTCTCCGATCCTTTGGGTATTTCATCCTTTAAATTTCCCTTTTTTAAAACTCCTTGTTGCGCCTCCTTTATTTGAGTAGTAAGGTTATTATGAATCATTATATTCATAGATTTTACTCGAATGGGTTCTCTGTCCTTCCTGCTCAAGGCATCTGCTACCACATTTGCCTTCCCCGGGTGGTAACAAATCTCAAAGTCGTAATCATTCAATAATTCAATCCTCCTACGCTGCCTCATATTCAGTTGTTTCTGATTAAATATGTGTTGAAGACTTTTGTGGTCGGTATATATAATACTTTTGACCCCATATAAGTAGTGCCTCCAAGTCTTTAATGCAAAAACAATCGCGCCTAATTCCAAATCATGCGTCGTATAATTTTGTTCGTGAATCTTCAATTGTCTAGACGCATAAGCAATCACCTTCGTTCGTTGCATTAATACACAACCGAGACCTTGCTTTGATGCATCACAATAAATCACAAAATCATCATTCCCTTCAGGCAATGACAATATAGGTGCCGTAGTTAGCTTTTTCTTCAATAACTGAAACGCTTTCTCTTGTTCATCATTCCATTCAAATTTCTTCCCTTTATGCGTTAATGCAGTCAACGGTTTTGCTATTCTGGAAAAGTCTTGGATGAACCTTCTGTAGTAACCAGCTAGTCCTAAAAACTGGCGTATGTGTTTCGGAGTTTTCGGGGTTTCCCACTTTTCAACAGTTTCTATCTTTGCCGGATCCACCTTAATACCTTCTTTGTTCTCTATGTGACCGAGGAATTGAACTTCTTCCAACCAAAATGCACACTTTGAAAACTTAGCGTACAATTCTTCCTTCCTCAATACTTCTAACACCTTTTCTCAAATGTTCACCGTGTTCTTGGTCATTCTTTGAGTAAATAAGTACGTCATCAATGAAAACAATGACAAACTTGTCAAGGTATGGTCCATACACTCGGTTCATAAGGTCCATGAACACAGCTGGCGCATTAGTTAAACCAAACGGCATGACCATAAACTCGTAATGACCGTAACGTGTTCTGAAAGCAGTCTTTGGAATATCATCTTCTTTCACCCGCATTTGATGATACCCGGAACGTAAGTCAATCTTTGAATAAACAGACGAGCCTTGTAGTTGATCAAATAAGTTGTCAATTCTCGGTAGTGGGTAGCGGTTCTTGATGGTAAGTTTGTTCAACTCTCGGTAGTCGATACACAACCTGAATGTACTATCTTTCTTCTTGACAAACAAAACAGGAGCTCCCTACGGTGATGTGCTTGGTCGAATGAAACCACGCTCTAAAAGTTCTGGTAATTGGCTTTGCAGTTCTTTTATCTCGCTGGGTGCGAGTCTGTAAGGAGCACGAGCTATTGGTGCAGCTCCTGGTACAAGATCTATTTGAAATTCAACGGATCGATGTGGGGGTAATCCCGGTAATTCTTTCGAAAATACATCGGGAAATTCTTTTGCAATGGGAACATCATTGATGCTCTTTTCTTCAGTTTGTACTTTCTCGACGTGTGCTAGAACAGCATAGCAACCTTTTCTTATTAGTTTTTATGCCTTCAAATTACTAATAAGATGTAGCTTCGTGTTGCCCTTTTCTCCGTACACCATTAAGGGTTTTCCTTTTTCTCGTATAATGCGAATTGCATTTTTGTAACAGACGATCTCTGCTTTCACTTCTTTCAACCAGTCCATACCGATTATCACATCAAAACTCCCTACCTCTACTAGTATCAAATCAATCTTAAATGTTTCGCTAACCAGTTTAATTTCTCGATTCCGACATATATTATCTGCTGAAATTAATTTACCATTTGCTAATTCGAGTAAAAATTTACTATCCAAAGGCATCAATGGACAACTTAATTTAGCACAACAAATCTCTACTCATATAGCTTCTATCCGCACCCGAATCAAATAAAACTTAAGCAGATTTATTGTCAATAAGAAACGTACCCGTAACAAGCTCCGGGTCTTCCTGTGCCTCTGCCGCATTAATATTGAAAACTCTTCTGCGGCCTTGTCCATTCGTGTTCTCCTGGTTCGGGCAATTTCTAATAATGTGGCCCGGTTTTTCACATTTATAACAAACTACATTGGCATAACTTGCTCCGACACTACTTGCTCCGCCATTACTCGTTCCGACACCATTTGTTCCTTTCGTTCTATTAACCCCTGGTCCGTAGACCTCACACTTCGCCTCGCTATGACCATTTCTTTTACACTTGTTGCAAAATTTAGTGCAGAACCCCGAGTGATACTTTTCACACCTTTGGCATAGCTGCTTCTGATTGTTGTTGTTGTTGCGATTATTATTGTTGTTGGGATGATTGTTGTAGTTGCTGTTGTTGTTGTTGTTGTTGTTGTTGTTGTTGTTGTTGTTGTTGTTGTTGGGCCGTTTGTTGTAGTTGCGATTGATGTTGCGATTGTTGGGATAATTGTTGCGATTATTGTTGTAATTGCTGTTGTTGTTGTATTGGTGATTCTTATCACCGTTTTCCTCCCACTTTCTTTTGACTTGCTTCACATTGGCCTCTTCAGCAGTCTATTCTTTAATTCTTTCTTTAATCTAGTTCACTAGTTTGTGAGCCATTCTACATGCTTGTTGTATGGAGGCGGGCTCGTGTGAACTTATATCTTCTTGGATTCTTTCCGGTAATCCTTTCACGAACGCGTCGATCTTCTCTTCCTCATCTTCGAATGCTCCCTGACACAATAGGCCCAATTCTGTGAATCGTCTTTCATACATGGTAATATCAAATCCTTGGGTTCGTAACCCTCTAAGTTCTATCTTGAGCTTATTGACCTCGATTCTGGGACGGTACTTCTCATTCATCAAGTGCTTGAATGCTGACCATGGCAGTGTGTACGCATCGTCTTGTCCCACTTGCTCTAGATAGGTATTCCACCATGTTAACGTAGAACCTGTGAAGGTATGCCTAGCGTACTTCACTTTGTCCTCTTCAGTACACTTACTTATGGCAAACACCAATTCGACCTTCTCGGTCCACCGTTTCAATCCTATCGGTCCTTCGGTTCCATCAAATTCCAAAGGTTTACAGGCAGTGAATTCTTTGTAGGTGCATCCTACACGATTTCCTGTACTGCTAGATCCAAGGTTATTGTTGGTATGTAGCGCAGCCTGTACTGCGGCTATGTTTGAAGCTAGAAAAGTACAGAATTCCTCTTCATTCATATTCACGGTGTGTCGAGTAGTCGGTGCCATTTCCTTCAAAATAGTCAAATGGAACAAGTTAATCATACAGAATATTAAGAGTAGTTAATAGTATTTCGTAGCATAATATGAACTCATTTATAAAAGCTTTTTCTTCATATTAGCGTTTTATAAGTTTAAATTCGGGTAGTACCTACCCGTTAAGTTCATACTTAGTAGCTAATATACAATTCAACTACTACAATTCTATATGAAAAACTGATTATAATAATATTTCGCGTTCAAACTTTTGCACAATATTTTACAAACTTACAATACCGCTTATTTTACATATAGCATGAAATATAGCACACAATAAATTTGATACAAGATGGTTGTGAAGATAATTCTAGCTAGTACACAAGTCGTTCAGCAAAGGCAATAAAGACACGTAATTCATACGTCCAGAAACAAGTCATGCATTCTGGTTTTACTAGGATTACTTCCCATCCTTGGTCTTGTGGAACATAACCGTTATGGCCGTTGATAAGACAGCGTGTTGTAACGTCGTTAAAGGGACGAGGGTTACGTAATGTCCAACAGTCCCGTAACAATCTAAAAACCTCATTTCTTACCCCAATTACCGACTCCGTCACTTGTAGAAACGTTTAGTTTAATAGTTGTAGCCCGATGTTCTTGTTCTCACTTTGGTGAGAAGCGAACATTACTAATCCGTAAGCATAACATGCTTCTTTATGTTGCATGTTAGCCGCTTTTTGTAAATCACGAAGTCCAATATTCGGATATATTGAGTCAAAATAATTTCTTAACCCATTGCGTAAAATAGCATTTGGGTTCCCCACAATATATGCGTCAAAGTAAACACATCGTAACTTATGGATTTCCCAATGTGATATCCCCCATCTTTCGAACGAAAGCCTTTTATAAACCAAGGCATTCTTGGAGCGTTCTTCGAATGTCTTACAAACTGATCGCGCCTTAAATAGTTGTGCCGAAGAATTCTGACCGACTCTAGACAAGATTTCATCAATCATGTCTCCGGGTAGGTCTCTTAAAATATTGGGTTGTCTATCCATTTTTTGTTTTTATACTGTAAAATAGACAAGAGTTAGATTCATAAAAAAAAATACTTATTAATACAAGCAATTTTTACATATATCATAAAGCATAAGCACACTATATTACATATATTACACCACACGAATACAACTATCTTATTCCAACTCGCTTGTTTCTTCTTCTTCGGTTTTGGTTCGTTTTGCCAAGTTTCTAGGGATATATGATGTTCCCCTAATACGAGCCGTCGTTTTCAACATTGGTTTAGAAAAACCTGGTGGTTTAGAGGTTCCCAGGTCATTGTTACAACTTAAGGACTTCGGGAGATGACGATACATATAAAGTTCATCGGGGTTGGAATTAGATTTCTCTATTTTTATGCCCTTTCCCTTATTATTTTCTTTTGCCTTTTTAAATTCATTTGGGGTAATTTCTATAACATCATGGGAATTATCGTCGGAATCCGATTCATCGGAGAATTGGTAATCCTCCCAATATTTTGCTTCCTTGGCGGAAACACCATTGACCATAATTAAGCTTGGTCGGTTGGTTGAGGATTTTCTTTTACTTAACCGTTTTATTATTTCCCCCACCGGTTTTATTTCTTCATCCGGTTCCGATTCTTCTTTCGGTTCCGATTCTTCTTCCGATTCCGACTCTTCTTCCGGTTCCTCTTCGGGAACTTGTGAATCAGTCCACGAATCATTCCAATTTACATTTGACTATTCATTATTATTAGGTGAGTCAATGGGACTTGTTCTAGAGGTAGACATCTATCACATAATATCAAACGCGTTAAGAGATTAATATATCACATAATATTCACATGTTAAAAATATATAGTTTCCAACAAAATTTGTTAAGCAATCATTTTTCAAGTAAACACGGTCGAAGTCCAGACTCACTAATGCATCCTAACAAACTCGATAAGACACACTAATGCAAAATTCTGGTTCTCTAAGACCAACGCTCGGATACCAACTGAAATGTCCCGTTCTTATTGATTAAAAACGTTCCATATTAATTGATTTCGTTGCGAGGTTTTGACCTCTATATGATATGTTTTTCAAAGACTGCATTCATTTTTAAAACAAACCATAACCTTTATTTCATAGATAAAGGTTTTAAAAAGCTTTACGTAGATTATCAAATAATGATAATCTAAAATATTCTGTTTACACACGACCATTACATAATGGTTTACAATATAAATATGTTACAACAAAATAAGTTTCTTGAATGCAGTTTTTACACAATATCATACAAGCATGGACTCCAAATCTCGTCCTTATTTAAGTATGCGACAGCGGAAGCTCTTAATAATCACCTGAGAATAAACATGCTTAAAACGTCAACAAAAATGTTTCAGTGAGTTACAGGTTTAACCTATATATATCAAATCATAATAATAGACCACAAGATTTCATATTTCAATACACATCCCATACATAGAGATAAAAATCATTCATATGGTGAACACCTGGTAACCGACATTAACAAGATGCATATATAAGAATATCCCCATCATTCCGGGACACCCTTCGGATATGATATAAATTTCGAAGTACTAAAGCATCCGGTACTTTGGATGGGGTTTGTTAGGCCCAATAGATCTATCTTTAGGATTCGCGTCAATTAGGGTGTCTGTTCCCTAATTCTTAGATTACCAGACTTAATAAAAAGGGGCATATTCAATTTCGATAATTCAACCATAGAATGTAGTTTCACGTACTTGTGTCTATTTTGTAAATCATTTATAAAACCTGCATGTATTCTCATCCCAAAAATATTAGATTTTAAAAGTGCGACTATAACTCACTTTCACAGATTTTTACTTCGTCGGGAAGTAAGACTTGGCCACTGGTTGATTCATGAACCTATAACAATATATACATATATATCAAAGTATGTTCAAAATATATTTATAACACTTTTAATATATTTTGATGTTTTAAGTTTATTAAGTCAGCTGTCCTCGTTAGTAACCTACAACTAGTTGTCCACAGTTAGATGTACAGAAATAAATCGATAAATATTATCTTGAATCAATCCACGACCCAGTGTATACGTATCTCAGTATTGATCACAACTCAAACTATATATATTTTGGAATCAACCTCAACCCTGTATTGCTAACTCCAACATTCACATATAGAGTGTCTATGGTTGTTCCGAAATATATATAGATGTGTCGACATGATAGGTCGAAACATTGTATATGTGTCTATGGTATCTCAAAATTACATAATATACAATACAAGTTGATTAAGTTATGGTTGGAATAGATTTGTTACCAATTTTCACGTAGCTAAAAATGAGAAAAATTATCCAATCTTGTTTTACCCATAACTTCTTCATTTTAAATCCGTTTTGAGTGAATCAAATTGCTATGGTTTCATATTGAACTCTATTTTATGAATCTAAACAGAAAAAGTATAGGTTTATAGTCAGAAAAATAAGTTACAAGTCATTTTTGTAAAGGTAGTCATTTCAGTCGAAAGAATGACGTCTAGATGACCTTTTTAGAAAACATACTTTCACTTTGAGTTTAACCATAATTTTTGGATATAGTTTCATGTTCATAATAAAAATCATTTTCTCAGAATAACAACTTTTAAATCAAAGTTTTTCATAGTTTTTAATTATCCAAACCAAAACAGCCCCCGGTTGTAACTACGACGGCGTAAATCCGGTTTTATGGTGTTTATCGTGTTTCCAGGTTTTAAATCATTAAGTTAGCATATCATATAGATATAGAACATGTGTTTAGTTGATTTTAAAAGTCAAGTTAGAAGGATTAACTTTTGTTTGCGAACAAGTTTAGAATTAACTAAACTATGTTCTAGTGATTACAAGTTTAAACCTTCGAATAAGATAGCTTTATATGTATGAATCGAATGATGTTATGAATATCATTACTACATTAAGTTTCTTGGATAAACCTACTGGAAAATAGAAAAATGGATCTAGCTTCAACGGATCCTTGGATGGCTCGAAGTTCTTGAAGCAGAATCATGACACGAAAACAAGTTCAAGTAAGATCATCACTTGAAATAAGATTGTTATAGTTATAGAAATTGAACCAAAGTTTGAATATGATTATTACCTTTTATTAGAATGATAACCTACTGTAAGAAACAAAGATTTCTTGAGGTTGGATGATCACCTTACAAGATTGGAAGTGAGCTAGCAAACTTGAAATTATTCTTGATTTTATGTAACTAGAACTTGTAGAATATATGAAGAACACTTAGAACTTGAAGATAGAACTTGAGAGAGATCAATTAGATGAATAAAATTGAAGAATCAAAGTGTTTGTAGGTGTTTTTGGTCGTTGGTGTATGGATTAGATATAAAGGATATGTAATTTTGTTTTCATGTAAATAAGTCATGAATGATTACTCATATTTTTGTAATTTTATGAGATATTTCATGCTAGTTGCCAAATGATGGTTCCCACATGTGTTAGCTGACTCACATGGGCTGCTAAGAGCTGATCATTGGAGTGTATATACCAATAGTACATACATTTAAAAGCTGTGTATTGTACGAGTACGAATACGGGTGCATACGAGTAGAATTGTTGATGAAACTGAACGAGGATGTAATTGTAAGCATTTTTGTTAAGTAGAAGTATTTTGATAAGTGTATTGAAGTCTTTCAAAAGTGTATAAATACATATTAAAATACTACATGTATAAACATTTTAACTGAGTCGTTAAGTCATCATTAGTCGTTACATGTAAGTGTTGTTTTGAAACCTTTAGGTTAACGATCTTGTTAAATGTTGTTAACCTAATGTTTATAATATCAAATAAGATTTTAAATTATTATATTATCATGATATTATCATGTATGAATATCTCTTAATATGATATATATACATTAAATGTCTTTACAACGATAATCTTTACATATATGTCTCGTTTAAAAATCATTAAGTTAGTAGTCTTGTTTTTACATATGTAGTTTATTGTTAATATACTTAATGATATGTTTACTTATCATAGTATCATGTTAACTATATATATATATATATCCATATATATGTCATCATATAGTTTTTACAAGTTTTAACGTTCGTGAATCACCGGTCAACTTGGGTGGTCAATTGTGTATATGAAACATATTTCAATTAATCAAGTCTTAACAAGTTTGATTGCTTAACATGTTGGAAACATTTAATCATGTAAATATCAATCTCAATTAATATATATAAACATGGAAAAGTTCGGGTCACTACAGCATTCGAGTCATTGAGTTCATCAAGATTATTATTAAGCCAATTATAGTTGGATGTATTATGAAATGGTGTGCATGCCGTCAACTTTCGTTGTAAAGAAAGTTTGTCTTTTAAAAACGAATGCAATGTTTGTAAAATGTATCATATAGAGGTCAAATACCTCGCGATGTAATCAACTATTGTGAATCGTTTATAATGTATATGAATGGGTCCTTTCAGTTATATACATAAAATTGTGTTTATTGAATTAAGAAACTCGAAACGATATATATAACGATTATCGTTATAACAACGTCTTACTAATTACATATGAATCATATTAAGATATTGTTACACTATGTTTAATCATGATAAATGATAAGTAAACATGTCATTATGTATATTAACAATGAACTACATATGTAAAAACAAGACTACTAACTTAAGGATTTTGAAACGAGACATATATGTAGCGATTATCGTTGTAACGACATATATATATATATATATATATATATATATATATATATATATATATATATATATATATCATATTAAGATATATTAATATATCATAATATCATGATAATATAATAATTTAACATCTCATTAGATATAATAAACATTGGGTTAACAACATTTAACAATATCGTTAACTTAAAGGTTTCAAAACAACATTTACATGTAACGACTAACGATGATTTAACGACTCAGTTAAAATGCAAATACATGTAGTGTTTTAATATGTATTCATACACTTTTGAAAGACTTCAAGACACTTATCAAAATACTTCTACTTAACAAAAATGCTTACAATTAAATCCGCGTTCAGTTTCATCAACAATTCTACTCGTATGCACCCGTATTCGTACTCGTACAATACACAGCTTTTAGATGTATGTACTATTAGTATATACACTCCAATGATCAGCTCTTAGCAGCCCATGTGAGTCACCTAACACATGTGGGAACCACCATTTGTCAACTAGCATGAAATATCTCATAAAATTACAAAAATATTAGTAATCATTCATGACTTATTTACATGTAAACAAAATTACACATCCTTTATATCTAATCCATATATCAACGACCAAAAACACCTACAAACACTTTAATTCTTCAATTTTCTTCATCTAATTGATCTTTCTCAAGTTCTATCTTCAAGTTCTAAGTGTTCTTCATAAATTCTATAAGTTCTAGTTTCATAAAATCAAGAATACTTCCAAGTTTGCTAGCTTATTTCCAATCTTATAAAGTGTCATCCAATCTCAAGAAATCTTTCTTATTTATAGTAAGATATCTTTCTAATATAAGGTAATACTCATATTCAAACTTTTTTTCAATTTCTATAACTTTAACAATCTAATTTCGAGTGGAAATCTTACTTGAACTTGTTTTCGTGTCATGATTTTGCTTTAAGAACTTTCAAGCCATCCAAGGATCCTTTGAAGCTAGAACTACTTTTCTCATTTCCAGTAGATTTATCCACAAAACCTGAGGTAGTAATGATGTTCATAACATCATTCAATTCATATATATATATATAAAACTACCTTATTCGAAGGTTTAAACTTGAAATCACTATAACATAGTTTAGTTAATTCTAAACTTGTTCGCAAACAAAAGTTAATCCTTCTAACTTGACTTTTAAAATCAACTAAAAACATGTTCTATATCTATATGATATGCTAACTTAATGATTTATAACCGGAAAACACGAAAAACACCGTAAAATCGGATATACGCCGTCGTAGTAACACCGCGGGCTGTTTTGGGATAGTTAATTAAAAACTATGATAAACTTTGATTTAAAAGTTGTTCTTCTGGGAAAATGATTTTTCATATGAACATGAAACTATATCCAAAAATCATGGTTAAACTCAAAGTGGAAGTATGTTTTCCAAAATGGTCATCTAGACGTCGTTCTTTCGACTAAAATGACTACCTTTACAAAAACGACTTGTAACCTGTATTTCCGACTATAAACTTATACTTTTTATATTTATATTCATAAACTTAAGTTGAATATGAAACCATAACAACTTGAAACACTCAAAACCGATTTAAAACGAAGAAGTTATGGGTAAAACAAGATTGGATATTTTTTGATTGCTGTAGCTACGGGAAATATTGTAACAATTCTATACAAATCATATCCTAGCTAACTTGTATTGTATTATACATGTATTCTAATATATTATGTAATCTTGGGATACCATAGACACGTATGCAAATATTTTGACATATCATATCGACCCATCTATATATATTATTTGGAACAACCATAGACACTCTATATGCAGTAATGTCGGAGTTAGCTATACAGGGTTGAGGTTGATTCCAAAAATATATATACTTTGAGTTGCGATCTAGCCTGAGACGTGTATACACTGGGTCGTGGATTAGGTCAAGATAATATATATCAATTTATTTTTTGTACATCTAACTATGGACAACTACTTGTAGGTTACTAACGAGGACAGCTGACTTAATAAACTTAAAACATTAAAACCGGGTCCTCGATTATCATGTGAAGAGAGGAAAATGTTAGGATTCGATGGTTGAATAACGCTAATGAATAAAGAGACTAATTTCATAAGAGAATTTCATTTCTGAATTGAATAAAATTTAATTAATTACAATAAATCATAATTTATTAATATATACTATCTTTAAATTTATAGGTTCGTGAATATATTTTGAACATACTTTGATATATATGTACATATTTTTTTGTGATGACCCGGGAATTTCCGACCAAATTTAAACATAATCTTATATGATTCGACTCGATAAGCAAAGTCTATTAAACCGAGTCTCATTATGTTTAAACTATTTCATGATAACATTTGACCTTTAACTATTTCCGACGATTCACGAACCTTTAATTGTAACTAAGAATGTAAATATAAATAATTATATATAAAACTAATTATATTAGTATTAATGAACTATTAAGTAATTTTGTTATTATAAAAGATAACATTTAATAACTAAAGATTTTCATTTTGAATATATATAGTATATTGTATATAAATGATTCAAACATATTTTACCAACGTTATCAAAATATTAAATGTACAATGTTATACTTTGTAGTTAATTATTTAATATACATAATTAATCATCTACTCAACATTTAAAACATGATTTTATATATATGGTAGTATACATATATACATAAATATAACTATATATATATATATATGATTTTATACATAATTATTATATTATGTATATGTAGAAATTTATAATATATCTATGATGAAATAATGTACTATTTTAATAAATATATATAATACTTACATATATAAAACATTTATATTTTTCATAATTACATACATAAGTATAATATAATTAGTATGTAAATAAATATTATAATATATTTATATTAAAATGCATAAATATATAATATTCAGTATATGTTACAATACATATTACATAATTATTAAATATTACATAATAATAGATGATATTAATAAATTAAATTTAAATACAAATATAGTTGTTGTAGTAATGTTATTTGTATCGTCAAATATCAATATTTGTATTCATAATATCACTTTATATCATATAAAGATGAAATTGGATGTATAAATTAGATTATTATTACTAATATTATTATTATCGATAAAATATTAATATTATCATAATTAGTATGGTATTATTATTATTATTATTATTATTATCATTTTTACAATTATTATTATCATTAATATTATATTTATCATTATTATTAATTTTATTAATATTATTAGATATTAATAGTATTGTTATTATATATTATTATTATTAATTAAAAAAACAGTAGGGATCTATATTATACGCTTGACCTCTGTATCCTTTATCTCTATTATTATTTTTTTTTTTTGTTTCTTTCCTGCTCCAAACTCGTGAACCTGTGTTGACATTTTCTCCATTTTTTATCAACCGATCTCTATTATAACAAAATGATTATGTATAATTGCAAATCAAATAAAAAGGAAATCCAATGGGATTAAAGAGCACAGCGATATTTTTTTTTTCTTCTTCTCTGCACGCTCCAATTTTTTTTTCTCTTAATTCAATTTCGAATAAAGTTTCAAAATCTAAAAATGCAGAAAGGTTAGAAATCTTTCTTTGAATCTATCTGCAAAATCTCAACTCTCAAATCTTTATATCGATCTTGAATTTTGAAGTCAAAGTTTAGTTTAAAAAAAGTCAACAATTGTTCTTGAGACAAATTCGCGTTCGTGTATATGTTTCTGATCAAATTGACGATTCCAGTAGTTTTTATACATGTTTAGAAAACTATTTCGTGTTATAAACATTATCTATAATGTTATCTATTACGAAATCAATTTTTTTTGTTTTGTTCCAAGAACCGACGCTGCAGTAGGCCTTTAGTGTTTTTATTTTTTTTATTTTAGAACCCAAATTATTTTTTTTTTCTGTAATGTTTTGAAGCTTTAAAAGGAACCCTGATTTTTTTTTTTTTTTTTTTTTTTGGTTATTGATGTTTTGTTGAATCCATGAGACTTGTGGAGAAGAAGAGGAATAGAAGAAAAATAGTTTATATATAAAATTTAAATTCGATATTAGTACAGAGAATCAGAATTGGTGGGATGGTCGAGAGTGTTTGCGTGTGAGCATGTGGTCACGAGATCGAGTCCAGAGGACGGTAGTTTCTTTTTTTTTTTTGAAACTCTTTTCATGTGAGGTAGTTTTCTTTTCTAATTTTATTATTGTTATTATATATTAATTATTATTAGTATTATTATTATTATTGTGATTGTTTTGATTGTTATTGTTATTGTTATTATTAGTATCATACTTGTTATCATATTTGAAAGTATTATAGACATTACTATTATTATTATGATAGGTATTAATAATATTATTATTAGTAATAAACTTATCATTTTAGTATTTTATCATCATTAGGATTATGATTATGATTATCATTATTATTATTATTATGAAGGAAATAAAAATATATTATTATCATCAATATTAGAATTTGTACCGGTTTATAAATAATAGTATCATCAGTACATTTACAATTAATAATATCATATTTATCAGTATCATCATTAATATTTACTAGTATTATTATGATTATCATTTATCATTTTATAAATATTAGAACCCTTATTATTAACATAAGTATGGTATTAGTATTAATATTATTTTAGAGTTATTATTATTAGTATCATTAACAGTTATCATTTTCATTTTTTTTGCTATTAGTATTATCATTATTAATAAAATTATTATTATTATTAGTAAATCATTATTATCTAAATTATTATTTTAACAAATAAATCTTTTGTACACTATATATATACTTATGGTATATACTAGGATTGTATTAATAATTCACATAACAAACTAATAAAATTTCATAAATACAATACTAACCACAAATATATGTATATAAATATATTAATGTCACTATTTATATAAACGTAAATCATTATAGATATATATACATAAAATCGATATATATATAAAATATAACTTAAAATATAATATAAGTATACGTTTTAAAATAAAGGTTAGAATAAATTCTACAAAACTATAATATATAAATAATACATATTAATAAATGAAATTTTGTAACTTACATTATACGTATTAATATATACACAATTGATATAGGTTCGTGAATCCGAGGCCAACCCTGCATTGTTCAATGACGTCATATGTATTTTTACTACAAAATACAGTATCGTGAGTTTCATTTGCCTTTTTACCCTTTATATTTTTGGGCTGAGAATACATGCGCAACTTTTATAACTGTTTTACGAAATTGACACAAGTACGTGAAACTACATTTTATGGTTAGATTATTGAAGTCGAATATGCCCCTTTTTATTAAGTCTGGTAATCTAAGAATTAGGGAACAGACACCCTAATTGACGCGAATCCTAAAGATAGATCTATCGGGCCCAACAAGCCCCATCCAAAGTACCGGATGTTTTAGTACTTCGAAATTTATATCATGTCCGAAGGAGGATCCCGGAATGATGGGGATATTCTTATATATGCATATTGTTAATGTCGGTTACCAGGTGTTCAATCCATATGAATGATATTTTTGTCTCTATGCATGGGACGTATGTTTATGAGAAATGGAAATCTGAAATCTTGTGGTCTATTAAAATGATGGAAACGATTGTTTAAGTTAAACTAATGAACTCACCAACCTTTTGGTTGACACTTTAAAGCATGTTTATTCTCAGGTACGAAAGAAATCTTCCGCTGTGTATTTGCTCATTTTATAGATATTACTTGGAGTCATTCATGGCATATTTCAAAAGACGTTGCATTCGAGTCGTCGAGTTCATCAAGATTATTATCAAGTCAATTATAGTTGGATATATTATGAAATGGTATGCATGCCTGTCAACTTTCGATGTAATGAAAGTTTGTCTTTTCAAAAACGAATGCAATGTTTGTAAAATGTATCATATAGAGGTCAAGTATCTCGCGATGTAATCAACTGTTGTGAATCGTTTATAATCGATATGGACTTCGTCCGGATGGATTAGGACGGGTCTTCACAGTTGGTATCAGAGCGGTGGTCTTAGCGAACAAGGTCTTGCATTAGTGAGTCTAACTGATAGTCGTTAGAATGCATTAATGAGTCTGGACTTCGACCGTGTTTGCATGTCAAAAGTTTTGCTTATCATTTAGTGTCGAAAAATTATTTGCTTATCATCCTTAAAGTCTAAGACACGTCTTACTGCCTTTATTGCATAGACAGTGTATAGTTAAATTCATATCTTAGCGTATCTGTTATTGTTACCTTTGCCTGACAGCTTCCGTAGATTCCTCCGTAGCTTATGGGATTTTAGTATTATATATGCATATGTAAATTATGTATTGCAGGGTACTAATCTACATCCTATAATCTATTTCTTATCGAAAATCCTTCATCTGATCGTACGAGATGAATCCCTCAACCTGTTCGAGTCCATCTGATTTCGATAACTATTTCGATAGTTATTCCGACAGCTATTTCGATATGGATTTCCACTCGAGCTCCGAAAGCAGAGTAACCGGAATGAATCGATCAATTAGCCATCATCTATTCTGAATGAATTGGAGATGGGTTCGTAGTCGACTTAATCAATGGAAACGTGAAGAAGGCGATCATTTCCACTAACCAAATTCACCTCTTGACAATGGACCTAAAACGTTTACCGGCGAACCTGTTCGAGACACCATTTTCTCTCTCATTTCCAAAGTATCTCATCACGATCATATACTATCTCAGATTCTAAACCTCATTCATCCGCTCGTCCGAACCGACAATCATCCCGGTGTAATAGAAGAAGTTAACGAACTTCGCGCATAAGTTGTAGTCTTGGAAAATATGGTGCAAAACGTACCAGCTTCATCCAAATCACCGGCACCAACGGTACCACCAACAACCCAAATTTCAATATCACATGCCTCAACATCCCAATCTATACCTCGAGTATAATCATCATTCTACATGACATTCTACATCAGTTATCTTCGTTCGACATGGTGATTATGTAATCTCTAATGTTTTAGAGATTATTTATTCTAGTTCCAACTGAAAACTAAATGAGTTTAATATCATGTTAACTCATTAAATTCATGATTACATCTGAAGAAAATATATATGTATATATGTTTTCATAAAGATTGTAATTAAAAATTCTTTTGTACAAACTGTTAATAATAAAAATATTTTAACGGGTAGGTAATACCCGAGGAATATTTAAATTTCACATTAATAAGTTACACTGTATATTCTTCGAATCTGATTCAACAGTTATTCACTATCCTATTTACAACCACCGGGATACTTATCCGTTCACCAAAGAATAACTATTTTCATTCAAATTCAATTTCATATTTGAATTTTGACCTATCAGAATCCAACAAGTGGCATAATGAAGAAATAATGGACACAATAAAAATTGATTAGAAACAGACTAATTAACAATATTAAATTTTATTAAGAAACCACGCTAACAAAATCCTAGCTAACTGTTCCTAGCTAACTGTTAATTCCGTATTACATTTTATTTATCGCAATTTATTTATCGCAATTTATTTTATCGCAATTTATATTCTCGCAATTTTATTTATTGTCATTTAATTTCTGTTATTTACTTTACGCACTTTATTTATCGTCATTTAATTTCTGTTATTTATTTTACGCACTTTAAATATCGGGACACGTATACAAGGTTTTGATATATCATATCGACACATCTATATATATTATTTGGAATCACCATAGACACTCTATATGCAGTAATGATCGAGTTCTCTATACAGGGTTGAGGTTGATTCTATAATAATATATATACTTTGAGTTGTGATCGAGTCTGAGACATGTACACGGGTCACGATACGTATTAATTAATTCAAATATTATATATTAAACTATATATGAATGATTGCACTGTCAACTGTGGACTATCGACTGTGGACTAATAACATTGGACAATTAAAATGAATTAAAATATTGAATATAACATATGAAACTAAACAATTCTTCAAGTTTGCCACTTGATTTCGTCTTAAACCTCATTTGTATCTTCACGATTACATTCTGCGTTCAAACCTTTCATGATTCTTGAAAACACCTCAATCGATAGGATGAATCAACCACACTTCATCTACGGAAGGAAAGATTTATGCATATAGTTATGCACCTGAGAAACTCTCGGCAATTGAGTAAAAGTTCAACACGTAGCCGCGTCAGATCCTTTGGCATTTATTAACAAAAACAAATTTGCGATCCCTTTTCAAAATTAGCCAATTTTGTCACAACTCCAACAAGTCAACTTCGACTTTTCGTACGAAACAACCTTATTATAACGTTTATATATACGCGTGCTCTTTTATTGTTACCAGGTAACCTTTCATATTCCATCATATTACCATCAGCGTTTAATCATCTAAAAACACAATTCTCCTGAAACCACCTCGGATTAATAACCGATGATTCAGATATCATAGCATTAAATGCAGAGGAAACAGAAAAATTGTAGATGGTCTAAACGGACAAAAGTTTGATGATAAAGAAAGGAGTGTTAGGAACGCTCGATAGAAAATTGGGTATTGAAAAACAGATTGAGTTACCCATGAAGGAGACCAAGGACAAATACAAGGACCAAATCCTATATTCAAAGGATTCAGGTAATCCTGGATCCGTTGAAATCTTTAGAGAATATCTTGCTCCGAAGTCATGTTAAAATCTTGCGGAAAATCTTTCTCCATCAACCGTCGAACTTAGAAATTCCAAAATATCATCATCAATATCTTTGATATTTCTGAGGATATTTTCATAAATATTCTCGTCCGAAATTATATACCTCTTCGTGCTTCCTGTGTATCAATATATTGGAAACATTCAATAGAAAATATAGTACCGAAAAGCAGATTATGCGAAACTATGAAGAAAGCCGTGGATAAATCACAAAGAATAAGTTTGACTTCAAAGAATCCAAATAATTCAATGTCTGCTAAAGTCTATAGTGAATAACTTGCTCCTTACTCTAAACCCTTGCAGACAATAGTTTCTATCATCCTCTGATCTTTAGATATTCTGAGATATTATCGTACCTTTCATTATAAATATCCTCCATATTTCTGGAGATATTTTTATAACTATTCTTATCTGAAATCATTAATCTTTTCGTGCTATCAGTATTACATCATATAGAAACTGTTAGTTTCTATATTCTGTAAATTTTCAAGCTTAAAATATGAATGTTATTGTAGTAATGATGGGAACTGATGCATGAGTTAGTATAATATAATGACACTTGATCAACGTGATTATATTACAGTAAGTCATGCTGAGTTTCTAAATGAAACGTGATGATTCACAGATCATAACGTCATCATGTGCCATGTTACATAACTCTTTCATCCTACTTAACTCCGTAACAAATCAAGAAAATGTATTCTTGATGGTTCTATCTTCCGTGATGTTGATAAATTTGAAAATCAAATCGTGCTATCACGTTCCTTCATGCTTAGAACATTATAATCATTCGAAACTCTATATCTATAAATTCTGGACCATTATTCGCTTGACTTGAAGTCGGGAAGAGAAAACAAAAGCATAGAGCTTTGAAATATAAGGGAGAATATAAAGTCCGATAACAACACATAAATTACAAACCGTGTATATCAATGTTTATCGCAACATAAAGACACGGGAGAATTAAAAACATTATAATCCCGAGGGCGAAGTAGAAGAAAGCAGATTCCTCTGGTGGAAGTTGGAAAAGGAGAATGATTGTTGCGATAGTAAGGATGAGGACAAGGATCAGAACTGGATTAATCATTTTCAGAATCTTTTGGATGTATGAACTAAGAAAGAAAGTATAAGAATGGTGAGAATAATGGAAAGGAAGAGCTTAATTTATACTGGAAATATCAGACGTAGTAATCGGGGCAGATCACCGTATTTAATTAAAGAGATCTTAATTTCCATAAATCCCGAAGAATCAGATTTTATAGATCTTCAAGATTTTCTTTAAATCCCTTAAATTCCGGAATTCAACCAAGGCAATGTCAAAAGTTAAGACGCGCCTTATTTTCTAAATTCAAACCTGACTACGTCAAAAGTTAAAAACAAATCTTTGTTTCTCATTTCATCCTTTTGTGAATAGCTTCATTCGCACTCTTCGAATAATTGAATTATTTTTATCCATATTACTCAATGATGATAAAACTCAAGTTATCAACTCATATTCGTCAGGAAAACATATTTATTGTTAGCTATGACGACCTCACTCAAATTTCGGGACGAAATTTCTTTAACGGGTAGGTACTGTGATGACCCGGGAATTTCCGACCAAATTTAAACATAATCTTATATGATTCGACTCGATAAGCAAAGTCTATTAAACCGAGTCTCATTATGTTTAAACTATTTCATGATAACATTTGACCTTTAACTATTTCCGACGATTCACGAACCTTTAATTGTAACTAAGAATGTAAATATAAATAATTATATATAAAACTAATTATATTAGTATTAATGAACTATTAAGTAATTTTGTTATTATAAAAGATAACATTTAATAACTAAAGATTTTTATTTTGAATATATATAGTATATTGTATATAAATGATTCAAACATATTTTACCAACGTTATCAAAATATTAAATGTACAATGTTATACTTTGTAGTTAATTATTTAATATACATAATTAATCATCTACTCAACATTTAAAACATGATTTTATATATATGGTAGTATACATATATACATAAATATAACTATATATATATATATGATTTTATACATAATTATTATATTATGTATATGTAGAAATTTATAATATATCTATGATGAAATAATGTACTATTTTAATAAATATATATAATACTTACATATATAAAACATTTATATTTTTCATAATTACATACATAAGTATAATATAATTAGTATGTAAATAAATATTATAATATATTTATATTAAAATGCATAAATATATAATATTCAGTATATGTTACAATACATATTACATAATTATTAAATATTACATAATAATAGATGATATTAATAAATTAAATTTAAATACAAATATAGTTGTTGTAGTAATGTTATTTGTATCGTCAAATATCAATATTTGTATTTATAATATCACTTTATATCATATAAAGATGAAATTGGATGTATAAATTAGATTATTATTACTAATATTATTATTATCGATAAAATATTAATATTATCATAATTAGTATGGTATTATTATTATTATTATTATTATTATTATCATTTTTACAATTATTATTATCATTAATATTATATTTATCATTATTATTAATTTTATTAATATTATTAGATATTAATAGTATTGTTATTATATATTATTATTATTAATTAAAAAAACAGTAGGGATCTATATTATACGCTTGACCTCTGTATCCTTTATCTCTATTATTATTTTTTTTTTGTTTCTTTCCTGCTCCAAACTCGTGAACCTGTGTTGACATTTTCTCCATTTTTTATCAACCGATCTCTATTATAACAAAATGATTATGTATAATTGCAAATCAAATAAAAAGGAAATCCAATGGGATTAAAGAGCACAGCGATATTTTTTTTTTCTTCTTCTCTGCACGCTCCAATTTTTTTTTCTCTTAATTCAATTTCGAATAAAGTTTCAAAATCTAAAAATGCAGAAAGGTTAGAAATCTTTCTTTGAATCTATCTGCAAAATCTCAACTCTCAAATCTTTATATCGATCTTGAATTTTGAAGTCAAAGTTTAGTTTAAAAAAAGTCAACAATTGTTCTTGAGACAAATTCGCGTTCGTGTATATGTTTCTGATCAAATTGACGATTCCAGTAGTTTTTATACATGTTTAGAAAACTATTTCGTGTTATAAACATTATCTATAATGTTATCTATTACGAAATCAATTTTTTTTGTTTTGTTCCAAGAACCGACGCTGCAGTAGGCCTTTAGTGTTTTTATTTTTTTTATTTTAGAACCCAAATTATTTTTTTTTTCTGTAATGTTTTGAAGCTTTAAAAGGAACCCTGATTTTTTTTTTTTTTTTTTTTTTTGCTTATTGATGTTTTGTTGAATCCATGAGACTTGTGGAGAAGAAGAGGAATAGAAGAAAAATAGTTTATATATAAAATTTAAATTCGATATTAGTACAGAGAATCAGAATTGGTGGGATGGTCGAGAGTGTTTGCGTGTGAGCATGTGGTCACGAGATCGAGTCCAGAGGACGGTAGTTTCTTTTTTTTTTTGAAACTCTTTTCATGTGAGGTAGTTTTCTTTTCTAATTTTATTATTGTTATTATATATTAATTATTATTAGTATTATTATTATTATTGTGATTGTTTTGATTGTTATTGTTATTGTTATTATTAGTATCATACTTGTTATCATATTTGAAAGTATTATAGACATTACTATTATTATTATGATAGGTATTAATAATATTATTATTAGTAATAAACTTATCATTTTAGTATTTTATCATCATTAGGATTATGATTATGATTATCATTATTATTATTATTATGAAGGAAATAAAAATATATTATTATCATCAATATTAGAATTTGTACCGGTTTATAAATAATAGTATCATCAGTACATTTACAATTAATAATATCATATTTATCAGTATCATCATTAATATTTACTAGTATTATTATGATTATCATTTATCATTTTATAAATATTAGAACCCTTATTATTAACATAAGTATGGTATTAGTATTAATATTATTTTAGAGTTATTATTATTAGTATCATTAACAGTTATCATTTTCATTTTTTTTGCTATTAGTATTATCATTATTAATAAAATTATTATTATTATTAGTAAATCATTATTATCTAAATTATTATTTTAACAAATAAATCTTTTGTACACTATATATATACTTATGGTATATACTAGGATTGTATTAATAATTCACATAACAAACTAATAAAATTTCATAAATACAATACTAACCACAAATATATGTATATAAATATATTAATGTCACTATTTATATAAACGTAAATCATTATAGATATATATACATAAAATCGATATATATATAAAATATAACTTAAAATATAATATAAGTATACGTTTTAAAATAAAGGTTAGAATAAATTCTACAAAACTATAATATATAAATAATACATATTAATAAATGAAATTTTGTAACTTACATTATACGTATTAATATATACACAATTGATATAGGTTCGTGAATCCGAGGCCAACCCTGCATTGTTCAATGACGTCATATGTATTTTTACTACAAAATACAGTATCGTGAGTTTCATTTGCCTTTTTACCCTTTATATTTTTGGGCTGAGAATACATGCGCAACTTTTATAACTGTTTTACGAAATTGACACAAGTACGTGAAACTACATTTTATGGTTGGATTATTGAAGTCGAATATGCCCCTTTTTATTAAGTCTGGTAATCTAAGAATTAGGGAACAGACACCCTAATTGACGCGAATCCTAAAGATAGATCTATCTGGCCCAACAAGCCCCATCCAAAGTACCGGATGTTTTAGTACTTCGAAATTTATATCATGTCCGAAGGAGGATCCCGGAATGATGGGGATATTCTTATATATGCATATTGTTAATGTCGGTTACCAGGTGTTCAATCCATATGAATGATATTTTTGTCTCTATGCATGGGACGTATGTTTATGAGAAATGGAAATCTGAAATCTTGTGGTCTATTAAAATGATGGAAACGATTGTTTAAGTTAAACTAATGAACTCACCAACCTTTTGGTTGACACTTTAAAGCATGTTTATTCTCAGGTACGAAAGAAATCTTCCGCTGTGTATTTGCTCATTTTATAGATATTACTTGGAGTCATTCATGGCATATTTCAAAAGACGTTGCATTCGAGTCGTCGAGTTCATCAAGATTATTATCAAGTCAATTATAGTTGGATATATTATGAAATGGTATGCATGCCTGTCAACTTTCGATGTAATGAAAGTTTGTCTTTTCAAAAACGAATGCAATGTTTGTAAAATGTATCATATAGAGGTCAAGTATCTCGCGATGTAATCAACTGTTGTGAATCGTTTATAATCGATATGGACTTCGTCCGGATGGATTAGGACGGGTCTTCACATTTTTATAGGTTCGTGAATCGACCAGTGGCCAAGTCTTACTTCCCGATGAAGTAAAAATCTGTGAAAGTGAGTTATAGTCCCACTTTTAAAATCTAATATTTTGGGATGAGAATACATGCAGTTTTATAAATGTTTTACGAAATAGACACAAGTAAATGAAACTACATTATATGGGTGAATGATCGAATTCGAATATGCCCCTTTTGCTTGGTAGCCTAAGAATTAGTAAACCGATCTACTAATTGACGTGAATCCTAAAGATAGATCTATTGGGCCTAACGAACCCCATCCAAAGTACCAGATGCTTTAGTACTTCGAATTCGTTTTTATCATGTCCGAAGGATTTTCCGGAATGATAGGGGATATTCTTATATGCATCTTGTTAATGTCGGTTACCAGGTGTTCATCATATAAATGATTTTTATCTCTATGTATGGGATGTATATTGAAATATGAAATCTTGTGGTCTATTATTATGATTTGATAATATATAGGTTAAACCTATAACTCACCAACATTTTTGTAAAATACTAAAATAAGGACAAGATTTGGAGCTTCTGCTGTTGCATACTAAAATAAGGACAAGATTTGGAGTCCATGATTGTATGATATTGATAGTGCTCCAAATAAACATATATTTAGTATCAATATCCTTTCAATATGTAAATTTTTTAGTTGCAACTGTTCTATTTTCAAGTAATATTCGTTTAAATAAATAAGTGCCAAGACAAAAGGCGAAAATGAAGATTTGAAGAAGCAAACGTCCAAAAAGCTCAAATGTACAAGATATCATCCAAGTGGTTCAAATTATT
This sequence comes from Rutidosis leptorrhynchoides, assembly GCF_046630445.1. Taxonomy (NCBI): domain Eukaryota; kingdom Viridiplantae; phylum Streptophyta; class Magnoliopsida; order Asterales; family Asteraceae; genus Rutidosis; species Rutidosis leptorrhynchoides. The sequence goes on from NC_092336.1 coordinate 343,318,081, forward strand.
GATAAGAAACGTCTAAAAATGACAAGAGTACAAGTTTCGGAATGCAAAGTACAAGATATTAAATTATACGAAAGGACGTTCGAAAATCCGGAACCGGGACCTGAGCCAACTATCAACGCCCGACGCAACGAACCAAAAATTATGAGTCTACTATGCACAAGAATATAATATAATATTTAAATAATTATATAAATTATTTACTTATTATATATTTAATTAAATATAACGTCGACAAGCTAGCAAACAAAGCAATTGGGCATGGCCAGGCTGGCCATGCGATCGCATGAGATTAACACTGAGAACTCGTGCGATCGCATGAGCTCAGGATCAGACCACATCTATAAAAGGCAACGAGTTTTGGCCAGAAAAAAAAAATATATATATATATATATCAATATCCCTCTGTAATATATATAATATATATATATATATATATATATATATATATATATATATATATATATATATATATATATAGTATAGGGTAGTTTTATATTAGATTAGTTTGGGTTATATAAAAGTTATTTTACGAGTTTGGGTTTGGGTAGTTTTGAAGTCGAAACTCTGTCCGTGTAACACTACGCGATAAATAATCAATGTAAGCTATGTTCTCCTTTTTAAATTAATGTCTCGTACTTAAGTTATTATTATGCTTATTTAAGATGAAGTAATCATGATGTTGGACAAAAAATAATTAAAATTGGGTAATTGGGCTTTGTACCATAATTGGGGTTTGGACAAAAGAACGACACTTGTGAAAATTAGACTATGGGCTATTAATGGGCTTTATATTAGTTTAACTAAATGATAGTTTGTTAATTTTAATATAAAGATTTACAATTGGACGTACCTATAAATAACCATATACACTCGATCGGACACGATGGGCGGGATATTTATATGTACGAATAATCGTTCATTTAACCGGACACGGGAATGGATTAATAGTCTATGGAATTATTAAAACAGGGGTGAAATTATGTACAAGGATACTTGGCATAATTGATAACAAAGTATTAAAACCTTGGATTACACGCAGTCGATATCCTGGTGTAATTTATTAAACAAAGTATTAAGACCTTGTTACAGTTTAAGTCCCCAATTAGTTGGAATATTTGACTTCGAATATAAGGATAATTTGACGAGGACACTCGCATTTTATATTTATGACTGATGGACTATTATGGACAAAAAACAGATGGACATATTAAATAATGCAGGACAAAAAACAATTAACCCATGGGAATAAACTAAAATCAACACGTCAAACATCATGATTACGGAAGTTTAAATAAGCATAATTCCTTTATTTCATATTTAATTTTATTTATTTCATATTTAATTACACTTTTAATTATCGCACTTTTATTTATTGTCATTGTATTTTATTGAACTTTTAATTATCGTACTCTTTAATTATCGCAATTTTATTTTCTCGCACTTTTAATTATCGCAATTTCATTATCGTTATTTACTTTACGCTTTAAATTAAGTCTTATTTTTAATATATTTTACATTAGGTTTTAACTGCGACTAAAGTTTTGAAATCGACAAACCGGTCATTAAATGGTAAAACCCTCTTTTATATATTATTATATATAATTATATATATTTTGTACAAATATAATTATTTAAAAATATAGTGTAAAATAAGTCGTCTCCCTGTAGAACGAACCGGACTTACTAAAAACTATACTACTCTATGATTAGGTACACTGCCTATAGTGTTGTAGCAAGGTTTAGGTATATCCCATCTATAAATAAATAAATAACTTGTGTAAAATTGTATCGTATTTAATAGTATTTCGCAATAAAAATATAACTATTTCGTATACCCCTCGCATAACATCAAGTTTTTGGCGCCGCTGCCGGGGAGTCTGCGAAACGCAATATTTTTACTTTATTTTTGTATAAATATATTTATATATATTTTTAGAAAAAAAATATAAAAATATAAAAAAAACCGGAAACCAGGCCCATGCGATCGCATGAGCCGGCTATTATAAAATCATGCGGTCGCATGAGGACAGCTGACAGGCCAACCTAGGATTGCATTTAATACGTATTAGGGTTTTAATATATTTATTATTATTATTTAGGGTTTAGTTATTATATTAATTAATTTTATTTTAGTTTTAATATATAATATTAAGTTTTATTATTATTATTAAATATATAGATTAATATTTTTATATAATAATAATATAAAAATAATATTTTTATAAAATTTGTATTTTTTTCTATTTTAATAGTTTATTCGTAATATTTTTATTTTTATCGTTCGTAATAAGTTATAAGCTAGTATTTTGCCGTAGTTAATTTTTATTTCTAGATTTTTAGGCTTTGCCGCAAAATCTTTTAAGTGCTTTTTCTTTGAACTAAGATTTAGGTGCTTTAGAATTTTGCGACGCTGTTTATAAATTTTAGTATCTTTTAAGTAACGACACGCTACTTTCTTATTTTTATTTTTCGATATTTTTTGACGCGTAATCTTTTTCTTTCTTATTTCTCGACACGCTAGTTTTTAGGACATAGATTTTCTATTTCTTCTCTAAAATTCCAAACGAAAAATTATTTTAAGCGGTTAAATTGATAGACATCCAAATTTTCTGGTTCGTAGTAATAGTTGGATTTGTTAGTGGCTGAGTTGTGAGCTTCCGATTTAAAGGGTTCTGGCTCCCTGCTGCATCTATTGGCTATTTGAAACTGGGCAAAATCAGAAAAGTCTATTAATTTGATAACTTATATAATTTTTAGTTTTATAACTAATAGGATAATTTGTAAATGCACCACATTGTAGCTAAAATTTGGTAATAAGCGCATTATGGAAAATCTCGAGAATATTTTGGAAACTCTTTATGACATCCGAAATCAATTTAATCAATACTCTCAAACAAGTGTTGATGAAAATTCATTCGGTCAATCTTGGATCACGAATGACGAAACAATAACTAGTTGTGAAATCTGTGGAGATTATCACTCAACATGGGAATGTTATTATTACGTTCCTATGGAAAATTATGCACCCATGGAACCTGAATGGAATGATTATGAGGAATACAATTCTAATTGGGATTATTTCCAAGAATTTATCCAAACTCAACAACCAGAAGACGAGGAAAATTACGTACTTGAAAATTCTTTAGATTATATGAAAATCAAACTCGAAGAACTTGATGCTCAAAATGAACAAATGAGAGAGTTTGTAAATAGGCAAGCTGAAAATCTATCAGATTACACACCTGTTGATCTGAGGAATATTGTGCAAGAAAATCTCATATCATTGAATTTTGATGAATTCGAGAGCTCCGAAATCACCAACTATCCCGATGATACTTTTTATTCAGCTTTACCAATTTCACAACATATCGACACATTAGCCTCTACCGACGAAATCATCGATCAATCGATGAATGAAGAAGAAGTAAGGGTGACAAATTGGTACTCTTGGGAAAACGATAACGTTGAAAACTTTACCCCCGAGACCAAAGTGGTGGGACCGATAAGTACCGTTAATGAAAAAGAATCTACTTCAATCCCGAAATTCACCATTCCACAACCTTCCAACCCAATATTCTCAATAGACGAGTCATCGACCAAAGATGAACTACAAGCTGTAATAGATATTGACACCTCGAATTTCACCAATTGGGTAATAGAGGTGAAAACTTTGATCCTGAGAATGAACGGAAGGAAATGTTAGGAATTGTCCACCCTATAGAAATATGTATGTCGGTGTATATCGATCCATTTGACCAAGAACCAGAAAAGAGACGTATCCATTTACTAAAAGCTAAACATAAAAAAGAATTAAGTAGTGAACATCGGGTGGTTCTAAACTTTAAACCCATTGATATATTATACACCACCCGAGATGTAAATAACTGGCTCACTATTTTAATTCGTGGAACTTATTCTACCGACTTCACATGTCGTCAGCTAAGTGTGGGGAAGTCTAACCCCACTTAACGTTAAATTCGGGGTTCGGGTTAGTGCATAACTCGTTAATAAACATGCATAATAAATTAGGGTAAAAGACGCATTTTTAAAGATTAGCAAACAGTTCAGAAAAGCAACCATTTTTAAAGAAAAACATGTGTGATAAAACAAGAAGGAATGAACTATGAGGCACGCCATCTATCATTCGACGAGCTTTGTAATTACAAATTGGGTATTTTTAATCACTTTTCTACACTTATCACCCTCGTGAATTTATAATTATTGTCTGATTTCATTACATGGGGGCATTGCATGATCTCAAGTGTGGGGAAGGGTTATAAATTCTCTCGGGTTTGCACTTAGTTTATTTGCCAAATTTTGTGAAAATTTTAAAAATTTTCAAATAAATGAATTCAAAATCATGTTTATACATATTTATGAACGATGAAAACTAGGTGTTAATACCAAAATTATCGTTACCTCGGAAAGGACATAAATTGAGAAACACCCTAAAACACTTGAATTCATTTAAAATGGAATAAAGGAGATTAAAAAGACAAAGAAAGAAACTAAGTGTGGGGAGAATGTACCAAGTTATTCAATTAAAAACTTTCTATCACATGTTTCTGTAAAGTTATTGCAGGTGCTTTTGTTTTGGACTAAATTAACTGTTTTACCCGATTTATTGTAATACTTTTGAAAGAATAGATGGATCTACACGATGAATCAATTCCATCATTAAAAGGAAGTAAAGTCTTTCGAAAAAGACACGCTCTTCTTGATTTAGGTCAAGAAGTTGTCATCCAGACCAGTTGTAGGTTGACGAAAAATCTAGAAAAGTCATCTCTAAAATCAGCAGGAAATCCACGGACCTCAGCATCAATCAGGGTCGCCAAGTGGTCAGATTTATCCTAACCATGAAAAGGATTTATCTCGTACAATGGGGGGCACCGTGCAAATTATCTTGATAAGACTAATGAATCATATCCCCAGAAAGGATAATCTCCTTAAACATTAAAAATTAACTTTTAAGCCTGATATTACTCAATCCTTGAGATTGACCTTAAAAATTGAGAATTCAAACTCATGGAATTCGATGATATCTAAACTCGAGCTTGAACGAGAAAATATTTTGATCAAAATTACAAACCGATTTGTTTTCTAAAAACCCATTTTCAATGCGTTCATTACCATTGAACGTAAAATCCTAGGAATTCACCTAGAATTCATTAGGTCACCTGAACCAAATCGGGTGTCAACCGTAAGAACGGTGGTTGCATAGCATGGTCAAAGACAGGACCTTGTGCCAGATCGAAAAATTATAAGGGTGAGCTTTATTATTGCTCCTACCAAGGATAGTAATTGCATCCAACATGTTATAGACCATAATTAAAAGCATGTCAGGGGATATTACCTTAACAGTTGCTTGTTCAACGCTTTCCTTTACAACTTGACGGTAGTTTATAGAAAGGTAATATACGGAGCAAATATACTGGACATGATGCTTTCCCAATACAAGGTTAGCAAGTGGGTGACACAAAATCGCAAGTTTTGAGCTAAAATTTTAAAATCTGAAACCCACAAAACCCACAAAAACATTTTGCAACACCGGTGAAGGGTTATTCCGAAAAACTTATCTAGGGTAAAAGCTAGATTGAATTTTCAAAAGATCATATGTTTTCATAAAGATCTAATTTCCTTAAGGATCTAAATTTTTATAGTCATGTGGGACTGAAAACCACATCGTTACTACCATTGTTCATACCGCCGTATAGAAATCACTGATGTACAAAGTGTGAAGAATAAAGAAGTGATTCGTGTGGTGTATTATTACAAGTTCTGTATTGCTTGAGGACAAGCAACGTTCAAGTGTGGGGATATTTGATAGTGCTCCAAATAAACATATATTTAGTATCAATATCCTTCCAATATGTAAAGTTTTCAGTTGCAACTGTTCTATTTTCAAGTAATATTCGTTTAAATAAATAAGTGCAAAGACAAAAGGCGAAAACGAAGATTTGAAGAAGCAAACGTCCAAAAAGCTCAAATGTACAAGATATCATCCAAGTGGTTCAAATTATTGATAAGAAACGTCTAAAAATGACAAGAGTACAAGTTTCGAAACGCAAAGTACAAGATATTAAATTATACGAAAGGACGTTCGAAAATTCAGAACCGGGACCTGAGCTAACTATCAACGCCCGACGCAACGGACCAAAAATTATGAGTCTACTATGCACAAGAATATAATATAATATTTAAATAATTATATAAATTATTAATTTATTATATATTTAATTAAATATAATGTCGACAAGCTAGCAAACAATGCAATTGGGCATGGCCAGGCTGGCCATGCGATCGCATGAGATTAACACTGAGAACTCATGCGATCGCATGAGCCTCAGGATCAGACCACATCTATAAAAGGCAACGAGTTTTGGCCAGAAAAAAATATATATATATATATATCAATATCCCTCTGTAATATATAATAAATATATATATAATATATATATATATATATATATATATATATATATATATATATATATATATATATATATATATATATATATAGTATAGGGTAGTTTTATATTAGATTAGTTTGAGTTATGTAAAAGTTATTTTACGGGTTTTGAAGTCGAAACTCTGTCCATGTAACACTACGCGATAAATAATCAATGTAAGCTATGTTCTCCTTTTTAAATTAATGTCTCGTACTTAATTTATTATTATGCTTATTTAAGACGAAGTAATCATGATGTTGGACTAAAATAATTAAAATTGGGTAATTGGGCTTTGTACCATAATTGGGGTTTGGACAAAGCAACGACACTTGTAAAAATTAGACTATGGGCTATTAATGGGCTTTATATTTGTTTAACTAAATGATAGTTTGTTAATTTTAATATAAAGATTTACAATTGGACGTACCTATAAATAACCATATACACTCGATCGGACACGATGGGCGGGATATTTATATGTACGAATAATCGTTCATTTAACCGAACACGGGAATGGATTAATAGTCTATGGAATTATTAAAACAGGGGTGAAATTATGTACAAGGACACTTGGCATAATTGATAACAAATTATTAAAACCTTGGATTACACGCAGTCGATATCCTGGTGTAATTATTAAACAAAGTATTAAGACCTTGTTACAGTTTAAGTCCCCAATTAGTTGGAATATTTGACTTCGGATATAAGGATAATTTGACGAGGACACTCGCATTTTATATTTATGACCGATGGACTGTTATGGACAAAAACCAGACGGACATATTAAATAATCCAGGACAAAAAATAATTAACCCATGGGAATAAACTAAAATCAACACGTCAAACATCATGATTACGGAAGTTTAAATAAGCATAATTCCTTTATTTCATATTTAATTTTATTTATTTCATATTTAATTACACTTTTAATTATCGCACTTTTATTTATTGTCATTGTATTTAATTGAACTTTTAATTATCGTACTCTTTAATTATCGCAATTTTATTTTCTCGCACTTTTAATTATCGCAATTTCATTATCGTTATTTACTTTACGCTTTAAATTAAGTCTTATTTTTAATATATTTTACATTAGGTTTTAACTGCGACTAAAGTTTTGAAATCGACAAACCGGTCATTAAACGGTAAAACCCTCTTTTATATATTATTATATATAATTATATATATTTTATACAAATATAATTGTTTAAAATATAGTGTAAAATAAGTCGTCTCCCTGTGAAACGAACCGGACTTACTAAAAACTATACTACTCTACGATTAGGTACACTGCCTATAGTGTTATAGCAAGGTTTAGGTATATCCCATCTGTAAATAAATAAATAACTTGTGTAAAATTGTATCGTATTTAATAGTATTTCGCAATAAAAATATAACTATTTCGTATACCCCTCGCATAACATCAGAAATTATGTAAAAACTGCATTCAAGAAACTTATTTTTGATGTAATATGTTCTTATTGTAAACCATTATGTAATGGTCGTGTGTAAATGGTATATTTTAGATTATCATTATTTGATAATCTACGTAATGCTTTTTAAACCTTTATAGAATGAATGCAGTCTTTGAAAAATGTCTCATATAGAGGTCAAAACCTCGCGACGAAATCAATTAATATGGAACGTTTATAATCAATATGAACGGGACATTTCAGTTGGTATCCGAGCGTTGGTCTTAGAGAACCAGAAATTTGCATTAGTGTGTCTTATCGAGTTTGTTAGAATACATTAGTGAGACTGGACTTCGACCGTGTTTTCTTTAAAAACGAATGCTTAACACTTTTGTTGGAAACTATATGTTATTAACATGTAAATATTATGTAATATATTAACCACTTAATGTGTTTGATATTGTGTGATAGATGTCTACCACTAGTACAAATCCCATCGATTCACCTAATAATAATGAAGAGTCGAATATATTTTGGGAAGATTCACAAATTCCCGAAGAAGAACCGGAAGAGGAGGAACTGGAAGAGGAGGAACCGAAAGAGGAGGAATCAGAAGAAGAGCAACCGGATGAGGAGGAACAGGAAGAGGAGGAACCGGAAGAAGAAGAGATTCCGGAGGAAAAAATATTGATACCTATAGTAAATCGATTAAATAAAAGAAATCCTCAACCAACGGACCAAAGTTAATAATGGTCAATGGTGTTTTCGCCGAGGAAGCAAAATATTGGGAAGATTACCAATTTTTCGATGAATCGGATCCCGATGAGGATTCCGATGATGTTATAGAAATTACCTCGACCCAATTTAATAAAGCGAAAGAAAATAATAAGGGAAAAGTTATAAAAATAGAGAAACCCGATTCCAACCCCGATGAACTTTATATGTATCGGCAACATCCGTATTTCCTAAAATGTAACAATGACCCGGGAACCTCTAAACCACCAGGTTTTTCTAAACCATTGTGGAAAATGATGGATCGTATTAGAGGAACACCATATATTCCTAGAAAATTAGGAAAACGAACCAAGTCCGAAGAAGAAGAAACCAGTGATTCAGATTAGAGGGTTGTAATCATGTTGTGTATTATATGTATTGTACTGTGCTTGTACTTTTATGTTCTATGTAAAAATTGCTTGTATTGTTTGTTAATTATCTTTTACGAATCTAATCCTTGTCTATTTTACAGTATAAAAATAAAATGGACGTTAAGGGTAGACAACCGAATATTTTAGAAGATCTACCAGAGGATATGATTGAGGAAATCTTGTCTAGAGTCGGTCAGAATTCATCAGCACAATTAATTATGGCAAAATTACCTTTTCAAACATTTGAAAGACTTTCCAGAAATGCCTTAGTTTATAAAAGGCTTTCCTTTGATAGGTGGGGTATATCACATTGGGGAGACCGTAAGTTAGGCCGTGTTTTCTTTAAAGCGTTAAATGCGGGGAACCCAAATGCAATTTTACGCTACGGATTAAGAACCTATTTTGACTCAACATATCCCAACATAGAATTTCGTGAATTAGAAAGAGCTTCTAACATGCAACATAAAGAAGCATGTTATGCTTACGGGTTAGTGATGTTCGCTTCTTACCAAAGTGAGAAAAAGAACATCGGATTGCAACTTCTAAATAAAACCTTCCCACAAGTGACGGATTCAGTAGTTGGGGTGAGAAACAAAGTTTTTAGATTATTACGGGGCTGTTGGACATTACGAAACCCTCGTCCTTTTGACGACATTACAACATGCTGCCTAGCCAATGGTCACAACGGTTACTTTCCACAAGACCAAGGATGGGAAGTCGTGTTAGTAAAACCAGAATGCATGACTTGTTTCTGGACTTATGAATTACGTGTCTTTATTTCCTTTGCTAAATAACTTGCGTATTAACTAGGTTTATCTTCAAAACTGTCCTTTATCAAAGTGTACTATATTTCATGTTATATGTAACATAGCAAAGTTGTAAGTTTGAAGAATATTTGTATGTGATATATTATTATAATCAGTTTTTCATATGGAATTTTAGTAGTTGAATTGTATATTAGCTACTAAGTATGAACTTAAGGGTAGGTAGAACCCGAATTTAAACTTATAAAACGCTAATATGAAGAAAAAGCTTTTATAAATGAGTTCATATTATGCTACGAAATACTATTGACTACTCTTAATATTCTGTATGATTAACTCGATTCAGTTGGCTATTTTGAAGGAAATGGCACCGATTACTCGACACACCATGAATATGAGCGAAGAGGAATTTCGTACCTTTCTTGCTGCAAACATAGCCGCAGTACAGGCTGCGCTACATACCAACAATAACTATAAATCTAGCAATGCAGCTAACGGCGCAAGAAATCGTGTAGGATGCTCCTAAAAAGAATTCACTGCCTGCAAACCTTTGGAATTTGATGGAACCGAAGGACCAATTGGATTGAAACGGTGGACCGAGAAAGTTGAATCGGTGTTTTCCATAAGTAAGTGTACTGAAGAGGACAAAGTTAAGTACGCTATGCATACCTTCACAGGTACTGCGTTAACGTGGTGGAACACCTATCTTGAACAGGTAGGACAAAATGCTGCTTACGCACTACCGAGGTAGGCATTCAAGCAATTGATGAACGAGCGGTACCGTCCTAGAAACGAAGTCAATAAACTCAAGGCAGAACTTAGAGAGTTACGAACACAAGGGTTCGACGTTACTACATATGAACGACGATTCACAGAGTTGTGCCTATTGTGTCCGAGAACATTTGAAGATGACGAAGAGAAGATCGACGCATTTTTAAAAGGGTTACCAGTAAGGATTCAAGAAGATGTGAGTTCACACGAGCCCGCTTCTATACAGAAGGCAAGTCGAATGGCTCATAAACTCATAAATCAGATTGAGGGAAGAATTAAAGAGCAGGCGACCGAAGAAGCCAACACGAAACAACTCAAGAGGAAGTGGGAGGAAAACGGTGACAAGAGTCACCAGTACAACAACAACAATTACAACCACAATCGCAACAACTATCCAAACAACCGCAACAACAATCGCAACAATAATCGCAATCCTAACAATAACTACAACAAACATCCCAACAACAACAACAACTACAACAACTGTTTCAACAACAATAACAATCCCAACAACAACCACAATAACAACAATGGCAACAAAAACCAAAAACAGCCATGTCATAGGTGTGAAGAAAATTATCAGGGGTTTTGCACGACATTTTGCAACAGGTGTAAAAGAAATGGTCATAGCGCAACAAAGTGTGAGGTCTACGGACCAAAGTTTAACAGAACTAAAGGAACAAATAATGTCGGAACAAGTAATGTTGAAACGAATAGTGTCGGAGCAAGTAATACCAACACTGTTTGTTATAAATGTGGAAAACCGGGCCACATTATTAGAAATTGCCCAAATCAGGGGAATACTAATGGGCATGGCCGTGGAAGAGTTTTCAATATTAATGCGGCAGAAGCACAGGAAGACCCGGAGCTTGTTACGGGTACTTTTCTTATTGACGATAAATCTGCTTATGTTTTATTTAATTCGGATGCGGATAGAAGCTATATGAGTAGAGAATTTTGTGCTAAATTAAGTTGCCCATTGACGTCTTTGGATAATAAATTTTTACTCGAATTAGCAAATGGTAAATTAATTTCAGAAGATAATATATGTCGGGATAGAGAAATTAAACTGGGTGATGAAACATTTAAGATTGATTTAATACCAGTCGAGTTAGGGAGTTTTATGTAAAATTGGCATGGACTGGTTGAAGAAGGTAAGAGCAGAGGTCGTTTGTTACAAAAATGTGATTCGCATTATGCGTGAAAAAGGAAAACCTTTAATGGTGTACGGAGAAAAGAACAACGCGAAGTTAAATCTTATTAGTAGTTTGAAGGCGCAAAAACTAATAAGAAAAGGTTGTTACATCATTCTAGCACACATCAAGGAAGTTAAACCTGAAGAAAAGAAAATCAGTGATGTTCCCGCCGTAAAAGAATTTTCCGATGTATTTCCGAAAGAATTACCGGGGTTACCCCCACATCTATCCGTTGAATTTCAGATAGACCTTGTACCGGGAGCTGCACCAATAGCTCGTGCTCCATACAGACTCGCACCGAGCAAAATGAAAGAATTACAAAGTCAGTTACAGGAACTTTTAGAGCGTGGTTTCATTCGACCAAGTACATCACCATGGGGAGCTCCTGTTCTGTTTGTCAAGAAGAAAGATCGTACATTCAGGTTGTGTATCGACTACCGAGAGTTGAACAAACCTACCATCAAGAACTGTTACCCATTACCGAGAATCGACGACTTATTTGATCAACTACAAGGCTCGTCGAATTATTCGAAGATCGATTTATGTTCTGGATATCATCAAATGCGGGTGAAGGAAGATTATATTCCGAAGACTGCTTTTAGGACGCGTTACGGTCATGACGAGTTTATAGTTATGCCGTTTGGATTGACTAACGCACCAGCTGTGTTCATGGACTTCATGAACCGAGTGTGTGGACCATACCTTGAAAAGTTTGCCATTGTTTTCATCGATGACATACTTATTTACTCAAAGAATGACCAAGAGTATGAAGAACATTTGAGAAAAGTGCTAGAGTTGTTAAGGAAAGAAAAACTGTACGCTAAATTTTCAAAGTGTGCATTTTGGTTGGGAGAAGTTCAATTTCTCATTCATATAGTGAACAAAGAAGGTATTCAGGTGGATCCAGCAAAGATTGAAACCGTTGAAAAGTGGGAAACCCTGAAAACTCTGAAGCATATACGCCAATTTTTAGGACTGGCTGGTTATTACAGGAGATTCATCCAAGATTTTTCCAAAATAGCAAAACCCTTGACTGCATTAACGCATAAAGGGAGGAAATTTAAATGGAAGGATGAACAAGAAAAAGCGTTTCAATTGTTGAAGAAAAAGTTAACTACGGAACCTATATTGTCATTACCTAAAGGGAATGATGATTTTGTGATATATTGTGACGCCTCAAAGCAAGGTTTAGGTTGTGTATTAATGCAACGAACGAAAGTAATTGCTTATGCGTCTAGACAATTGAAGATTCACGAGCAGAATTATACGACGCATGATTTGGAATTAGCGCGGTTATTTTTGCATTAAAGACTTGGAGGCACTACTTATATGGGGTCAAAAGTATTATATATACCGATCACAAAAGTCTTCAACACATATTTAATCAGAAACAACGGAACATGAGGCAGCGCAGGTGGAATGAATTGTTGAATGATTACGACTTCGAGATTCGTTACCACCCAGGGAAGGCAAATGTGGTAGCCGACGCCTTGAGCAGAAAGGACAGAGAACCCATTCGTGTAAAATCTATGAATATAATGATTCACACTAACCTTACTACTCAAATAAAGGAGGCGCAACAAGGAGTTTTAAAAGAGGGAAACTTAAAGGATGAAATACCCAAAGGATTGGAGAAGCATCTTAATATTCGGGAAGACGGAACCCGGTATAGGGCTTAAAGAATTTGGGTACCATAAATTGGAGATATGAGAGAAATGGTACTTAGAGAAGCTCAAAAAACCAGATACTCAATACATCCTGGAATGGGGAAGATGTACAAGGATCTTAAGAAACATTTTTGATGGCCAGGTATGAAAGCCGTTGTTGCTAAATACGTAGGAGAATGTTTGACGTGTTCTAAGGTCAAAGCTGAGCATCAGAAACCATCAGGTCTACTTCAACAACCCGAAATCCCGGAATGGAAATGGGAAAACATTACCATGGATTTCATCACTAAATTACGAAGGACTGCAAGTGGTTTAGATACTATTTGGGTAATAGTTGATCGTCTCACCAAATTAGCACACTTCCTGCCAATAAAAGAAGATGACAAGATGGAGAAGTTAGCACGACTGCATTTGAAGGAAGTCATCACCAGACATGGAATACCAATCTCTATTATCTCTGATAGGGATGGCAGATTTATTTCAAGATTCTGGCAGACATTACAGCAAGCATTAGGAACTCGTCTAGACATGCATACTGCCTATCATCTACAAACTGATGGGCAGAGCGAAAGGACAATACAAATGCTTGAAGACATGCTACGAGCATGTGTTATTGATTTCGGAAATAGTTGGAATAGACATCTACCATTAGCAGAATTTTCCTACAACAACAGCTACCATTCAAGCATTGAGATGGCACCGTTTGAAGCACTTTATGGTAGAAAGTGCAAGTCTCTGATTTGTTGGAGTGAAGTAGGGGATAGACAGATTACGGGTCCGGAGATAATACAAGAAACTACCGAGAAGATCATCCAAATTCAACAACGGTTGAAAACCGCCCAAAGTCGACAAAAGAGCTACGCCGACATTAAAAGAAAAGATATAGAATTTGAAATTGGAGAGATGGTCATGCTTAAGGTTGCACGGAAAGGCGTTGTTCGATTTGGTAAACGAGGGAAATTAAATTCAAGGTATATAGGACCATTCAAGATTATTGATCATGTCGGACTAGTAGCTTACAGACTTGAATTACCACAACAACTCGCGGCTGTACATAACACTTTCCATGTCTCAAATTTGAAGAAATGTTTTGCTAAAGAAGATCTCACTATTCCGTTAGATGAAATCCAAATCAACGAAAAACTTTAATTCGTCGAAGAACCCGTCGAAATAATGGATCGTGAGGTTAAAAGTCTTAAGCAAAACAAGATATCAATTGTTAAAGTTCGATGGAATGTTCATAGAGGACCCGAGTTCACTTGGGAACAAGAAGATTAGATGAAAAATAAATACCCGCACTTATTTCCAGAAGATACGTCAACACTTCCAAATGCTTAAAATTTCGGGACAAAATTTATTTAATGGGTAGGTACTGTAGTGACCCGAACTTTTCCATGTTTATATATATTAAATGAAATTGTTATTTACATGATTAAGTTTTTCCAACATTTTAAGCAATCGAAATTGTTAAGACTTGATTAATTGAAATACGTTTCATATAGACAATTGACCACTCAAGTTGACCGGTGATTCACGAACGTTAAAACATGTAAAAATTATATTATGACATATATATGATTATATATATAGTTAACATGATATTATGATAATTAAGTATCTCATTAGGTATTTTAATAATGAGTTATATACATAAAATTGTGTTTATTGAATTAAGAAACTCGAAACGATATATATAACGATTATCGTTATAACAACGTCTTACTAATTACATATGAATCATATTAAGATATTGTTACACTATGTTTAATCATGATAAATGATAAGTAAACATGTCATTATGTATATTAACAATGAACTACATATGTAAAAACAAGACTACTAATTTAAGGATTTCGAAACAAGACATATATGTAACGATTATCGTTGTAACGACATTTAAATGTATTTATATCATATTAAGACATACTAATATCATGATAATATAATAATTTAACATCTCATTAGATATAATAAACATTGGGTTAACAACATTTAACAAGATCGTTAACTTAAAAGTTTCAAAACAACATTTACATGTAACGACTAACGATGATTTAACGACTCAGTTAAAATGCATATACATGTAGTGTTTTAATATGTATTCATACACTTTTGAAAGACTTCAAGACACTTATCAAAATACTTCTACTTAACAAAAATGCTTACAATTACATCCTCGTTCAGTTTCATCAACAATTCTACTCGTATGCACCCGTATTCGTACTCGTACAATACACAGCTTTTAGATGTATGTACTATTGGTATATACACTCCAATGATCAGCTTTTAGTAGCCTATGTGAGTCACCTAACACATGTGGGAACCATCATTTGTCAACTAGAATGAAATATCTCATAAAATTACAAAAATATTAGTAATCATTCATGACTTATTTACATGTAAACAAAATTACACATCCTTTATATCTAATTCATATACCAACGACCAAAAACACCTACAAAAACTTTCATTCTTCAATTTTCTTCATATAATTGATCTCTCTCAAGTTCTATCTTCAAGTTCTAAGTGTTCTTCATAAATTCTATAAGTTCTAGTTTCATAAAATCAAGAATACTTCCAAGTTTGCTAGCTTACTTCCAATCTTGTAAAGTGATCATCCAACCTCAATAAATCTTTCTTATTTACAGTAATATATCTTTCTAATATAAGGTAATACTCATATTCAAACTTTGATTCAATTTCTATAACTATAACAATCTTATTTCGAGTGGAAATCTTACTTGAACTTGTTTTTATGTCATGATTCTGCTTCAAGAACTTTCAAGCCATCCAAGGATCCTTTGAAGTTAGATCTATTTTTCTCATTTCCAGTAGGTTTATCCACAAAACCTGAGGTAGTAATGATGTTCATAACATCATTTGATTCATATATATAAAACTACCTTATTCGAAGGTTTAAATTTGAAATCACTAGAACATAGTTTAGTTAATTCTAAACTTGTTCGCAAACAAAAGTTAATCCTTCTAAATTTACTTTTAAAATCAACTAAACACATGTTCTATATCTATATGATATTCTAACTTATGGATTTAAAACTGGAAAACACGAAAAACATCGTAAAACCGGATATACGCCGTCGTAGTAACACCGCGGGCTGTTTTGGGTTAGTTAATTAAAAACTATGATAAACTTTGATTTAAAAGTTGTTCTTCTGGGAAAATGATTTTTCTTATGAACATGAAACTATATCCAAAAATCATGGTTAAACTCAAAGTGGAAGTATGTTTTCCAAAATGGTCATCTAGACGTCGTTCTTTCGACTAAAATGACTACCTTTACAAAAATGACTTGTAACCTGTATTTATGACAATAAACTTATACTTTTTATGTTTATATTCATAAACTTAAGTTGAATATGAAACCATAGCAACTTGAAACACTCAAAACGGATTTAAAACGAAGAAGTTATGGGTAAAACAAGATTGGATATTTTTTGATTATTTTAGCTACGAGAAATATTGTAACAATTCTATACAAATCATATCCTAGCTAACTTGTATTATATTATACATGTATTCTAATATATTATGTAATCTTGGGATACCATAGACACATATGCAAATGTTTTGACATATCATATCGACCCATCTATATATATTATTTGGAACAACCATAGACACTCTATATGCAGTAATGTCGGAGTTAGCTATATAGGGTTGAGGTTGATTCCAAATATATATATATATACTTTGAGTTGTGATCTATCCTGAGACGTGTATACACTGGGTCGTGGATTGGGTCAAGATAATATATATCAATTTATTTTCTATACATCTAACTATGGACAACTTTTTGTAGGTTACTAACGAGGACAGCTGACTTAATAAATTTAAAACATTAAAACGTATTAAAAATGTTGTAAATATATTTTTAACATACTTTGATATATATGTACATATTTGTTATAGGTTCGTGAATCGACCAGTGGCCAAGTCTTACTTCCCGACGAAGTAAAAATATGTGAAAGTGAGTTATAGTCCCACTTTTAAAATCTAATATTTTGGGATGAGAATAAATGCAGTTTTATAAATGTTTTACGAAATAAATACAAGTAAATGAAACTACATTATATGGGTGAATGATCGAAGACGAATATGCCCCTTTTTGCTTGGTAGCCTAAGAATTAGTAAACCGATATACTAATTAACACAAAAGATAGATCTATTGGGCCTAACGAACCCCATCCAAAGTACCGGATGCTTTAGTACTTCGAATTCGTTTTTATCATGTCCGAAGGATTTCCCGGAATGATAGGGGATATTCTTATATGCATCTTGTTAATGTCGGTTACCAGGTGTTTACCATATAAATGATTTTTATCTCTATGTATGGGATGTATATTGAAATATGAAATCTTGTGGTCTATTATTATGATTTGATAATATATAGGTTAAACCTATAACTCACCAACATTTTTGTTGACGTTTTAAGCATGTTTATTCTCAGGTGATTATTAAGAGCTTCCGCTGTTGCATACTAAAATAAGGACAAGATTTGGAGTCCATGCTTGTATGATATTATGTAAAAACTGTATTCAAGAAACTTATTTTTGATGCAATATATTCTTATTGTAAACCATTATGTAATGGTCGTGTGTAAATGGTATATTTTAGATTATCATTATTTGATAATCTATGTAATGCTTTTTAAACCTTTATAGATAAAATAAAGGTTATGGTTGTTTTAAAAATGAATGCAGTCTTTGAAAAATGTCTCATATAGAGGTCAAAACCTCGCGATGAAATCAATTAATATTGAACGTTTATAATCAATATGAACGGGACATTTCAACATGCTCCTACATAAGTCGCTATATCGGCCTTCATTCCTGGCCACCAAAAGTTTCTCTTGAGGTTTTGGTACATTTTCCCTGCTCCGGGATGTATTGAATATCTGGTTTTATGTGCTTCATCTAGTACCACTTTCCTCAAATCCCCATTCTTTGGTACCCAAATTCTTTCAGCTAAATACCTGGTTCCATCTTCCCGAATATTAAGCTTTTTTTCTAATCCTTTGGATATTTCCCTTTCAAAACTTCCTTCCTTCAAAACCTCCTGTTGTACCTCTTTTATTCGAGTAGTAAGATTAGTATGAATAATCATGTTCATAGCTTTTACTCGAATAGTTTCTCTTTCCTTTCGACTCAAGGCATCAGCTACCACATTTGCTTTCCCCGGGTGGTAACGGATTTCACAATCATAATCATTTAGCAGCTCAACCCACCTACGCTGCCTCATATTTAGTTGCTTTTGATTTAAAATATGCTGGAGACTTTTGTGGTCGGTGTATACGATAAACTTGACCCCATATAGATAATGTCTCCACATCTTTAATGAAAAATCAACGGCGCCCAATTCTAGATCATGTGTGGTGTAGTTTTGTTCATGAATTTTGAGTTGTCGAGAAGCATATGGAATCTTGAATAAATCTCCTATAATAACTGGCTAAACCCAAAAATTAACGTATTTGCGTTGGAGTTTTCGGGGTTTCCCAATTTTTGATGTCTTCGATCTTGGCGGGATCAACTTTGATTCCATTACTACTAACTACGTGGCCAAGAAATTGTACTTCATTTAACCAAAAAACACACTTAGAGAATTTTGCATAAAGTTGTTCTTTTCTTAACAACTCTAATACAAGTCTCAAGTGTTGTTCGTGTTCTTGGTTATTCTTCAAATAGATAAGAATGTCATCAATAAAGACAATAACAAACTTATCTAAATATGGACTATATACTCGGTGCATGAGATCCATGAAAACTGCGGGTGCATTGGTTCGACCGAATGGCATAACCATGAATTCGTAATGGCCATAACGAGTTATGAAGGCTGTTTTTGGTATATCGGCTTCTTTAACCCTCAGTTGACGATAACCCGACCTTAAGTCGATTTTGGAGTATACGCTCGAACCTTGGAGTTGATCAAATAGGTCGTCGATTCGGGGTAAAGGGTATCGGTTTTTGATGGTTACTTTGTTCAACTCATGGTAATCGATACACATGCAAAAAGACCCATCTTTCTTTTTAACGAACAAAATTGGAGCTCCCCAAGGTGACGTAGTCGGTCGGATAAAACCACATTCTAATAATTCTTGTAGCTGACTTTGTAATTCTTTCATTTCGGTGGGCGCAAGTCTATATGGAGCACGAGCTATTGGTGCGGCTCCTGGTACAAGATCTATTTGAAATTCAACGGATCGGTGTGGAGGTAGTCTCGGTAATTCGTCCGGAAACACCTCAGGAAATTCCCTTGCAATGAGAACGTCATCGATTTTCTTTTCTTCTTTTTCAACCTTCTCGACGTGTGCTAGTATGGCATAGCAACCTTTTCTTATTAGTTTGCACGCCTTAAAACTACTAATAAGATTTAATTTGGCATTACCCTTTTCTCCGTACACCATTAAGGGTAATCCGTTTTCTCTCGAAATGTGAATCGCCTTCTCATGACAAACAACTTCTGCTTTCATCTTGGACATCCAGTCCATTCCAATAATTACGTCGAAGCTTCCCAATTCCACCGGTATTAAATTAATTGCAAACGTTTCGCTAATTAAACTAATTTTTCGATTTCGGCAAATTTTATCAACCTTAATTAGTTTACTGTTTGCTACTTCAACTATACACTTTTTATCCAAAGGCGTTAACGGGCAATTTAATTTGGCCCAAAATTCTCTACTCATATAACTTCTATCGGCACCCGAATCAAATAAAACATAAGCAGGTGTATTGTTGATAAGAAACGTACCCGTAACAAGCTCCGGGTCTTCCTGTGCTTTCTCCCCATTAATGTTGAAGGCTCTCCCACGGCCTTGCCTATTTCCATTTTGGCACTGGTTTATGGTATGGCCCGGTTTTCCACATCCATAGCAAACAATGCCATTATTATTTGTTCTGGCATTATTTACTCCTTTGTTTCTATTTGGTCCCTAGACTTCACACTTTGCCGTAATATGGCCATTCCTATTGCACTTGGTACATAACTCTCTACAAAACCATTTTGGATGAAACGTATCACACCGTGGGCATATAGTTCTTTGCCTTTTGTTGTCGTTGTTGTTGTTATTGTTGTTGTTGTTGTTGTTGTTGTTGTTGTTGTTGTTAAGGTTATTGTTGTTGAGACGTTTGTTGTTGTTATTGTTGTGATTGGGATTGTTGTTGTTGTTATTATTATTGGGATGGTTGTTGCGGTTATTGTTGCGATTGTTGTTGCGATTATTGTTGTCGTTGGGGTGGTTGCGATTGTTGTTGAAATTGTTGTTTTGATTGTTGTTGTTGTACTGGTGACCCTGATCACCGCTTTCCTCCCACTTTCTTTTCCCCTATTTCATTATGGCCTCCTCGGTCGCTTCTTTCTTTATCCTTCCTGTAATTTGTCCTATCAATTTGTGGGCTATACGGCTCGCTTTCTGTATTGTTGCAGGGTCGTTAGCACCTACGTGCTCTTGGATTCGTTTCGGTAACCCTTTTATGAATGCTTCAATTTTTGCTTCTTCGTCCTCAAATGATCCAGGATACATTAAAGCCAGCTCATTGAAACGTCGCTCGTAGGTAGTGTCATCTAACCCTTGGGTTGTCAGTGCTTTAAGATCTGCCTTGAGCTTGTTGATTTCGGTTCTGGAACGGTACTCTTCCTTCATCATGTGTTTGAAAGCGGACCATGGAAGTGCGTAGGCGGTATTCTGTCCTACGTAATCCATGTAGATATTCCACCATGTCAAAGCAGTACCCCTGATAGTATGTGTGGCATACTTAACTTTATCCTCTTCTGCGCAGTTGCTGATTGTGAACACAGCTTCAACCTTCTCTGTCCACCGCTTTAGTCCAACGGGTCCTTCGATTCCTTCAAACTCATTGGGTTTGCAGGCCATAAAAGCTTTGTAGGAACATCCTATCCGGTTGCCATTGTTTCCTCCACTGCTGGAACCCGATTGGTTATTGCTGTTCATTGCATTTGCCACTGCAGCCACATTTGCAGTGAAAGCTTGAAGTTCTTCTGTGTTCAATTGTTGTTGTCTAGTAGCTGGAGGAGCCATTTCCTTCAAAAATAGCCGAATGAGTTAATCATATAGAATTTTTAGAAGTAGCCAAAAAGTATTTTGTAGCTTAATATGAACTTATTATTATAAAAGCCTTTTCTTCATATTAGCATATTATAATTGTAATAATGTTCATACTTAGCAGCTAACACACAAATTAACTACTAAAATTCTAATATGAAAAACTAGGGTAAGTTATTACGTTACTACATAATAATAAGTTGTAATAATAATAAACCTTCCATGCTTATTCTTATTATTATACAATCATAAGGAAAATTACATTGCGGATTTTCTTACAAACTTAAACACACAATATAATACATATTTCACAATGCATGGAATACATGATAGCTGCCGATGGTTAAAGAACGGCGAGATTTCTTAGATGTTGATGTTGTTTCTTTCTCGGCCAAACGTTTGGATTTTCGTTTGGATAGTTCTTTTTCCAATTCCTCCCAATTGATTCTTTTGGCTAATTGTTTGGGAGCAAAACCAACAGTCGTTATACGAGCGGTCATTTTATAAACTGGTTTCTTAGGTAGTTCAGGTGGATGATCACAAACATTTTGGGTCATAATAGGTTCATCGAGTTTGGGATCGGGTATAACAGCCAAATATTTTCCCAAATCACGTTGTGATTCGGTAATTTCCACAACTTCTTCAGGATCCTCTTCTTCGGGTTCCTCCTCTGGATCTTCTTCCGGATCCTCTTCTGGAACCTCTTCTGGCAATTGTGAATCTTTCCAATTTTCCCAAAAAATTTCCACTTTAATGGTAGTACCAAAAGTTAACTTTTTCGTTAGTTCACAAGTCGTATGCTTTGACTCAGCCTCTGAATCACTTGATAAGTAAATGAAATCTGAATCACTAGAGATGCTTATATGATCGGATGAAGTCATCTATTACATAATAGCAGTCACGTTAAGAGAATGATATATCTTATAATATTTATATGTTAATAATCTTATGTTTCTAACAATTATATTAAGCAATCATTTTTAAAACAATTACGGTCGAAGTCCAGACTCACTAATGCATCAAAAATTAGTTAGACACACTAATGAAAAATTTTCTGATTCTCTAAGACCAACGCTCGGATACCAACTGAAATGCCCCGTTCATATTAATTATAAACGTTTCATATTAATTGGTTTCTTTGCGAGGTTTTGACCTCTATATGAGACGTTTTTCAAATCTTGCATTCTTTTTTAAAAACAACCATAACCTTTATTATTGAATAAGGGTCTTAATGAAATAATTTAGATTGTCTATCAAAGACAATCTTCTCAAATAAATAAGTTTTTACACAACCCATTACAACATGATCAAATATATTACAACAAACACTCCGAATGCAAGTTTAAACAATATAAACAATTATGCCGACTCCAAATCTTGACCTTGGATTGGCATACGATAGCGGAAGCATTTTTAATATTCACCTGAGAATAAAGATGCTTAAAACGTCAACAAAAATGTTGGTGAGTCATAGGTTTAATTTCTAATTAATAATCATAATATTTAATAAGCCACAAGATTTCATTTAATTAAATGCACAGGATCATTACAACTGTAAAAATCATTCATACGATGAGTCGCCTGGTAACCGACCTTAACATAGAGTGCTTAAGATATCTGGCATCATACATTCCACTATTCAAATGTATGACAAGAACCCTTCGTAGATCTACCTTTATGATTCGCGTCAATTAATGTTTTTCACTAATTCTTAGGTTACCAAGCATAATAATAATAAGTACAGATATCCGGTATAACAAAACAATCGTAGAATGTAGTTTCATGAACTTGTGCATATTTTGTAAAACATTTATAAATTTTGCATGTATTCTCATACCAAAATAATTTAGATAGTAAAAATGGGACTATAACTCACTTGTGATGATTTCCGAATAGATGGTGGTAAGACTTGGCCTTTGACAAATTCATGAACCTAATAATAATATTCTTGTGTCAAGATATATATATATATATATATATATATATATATATATATATATATAATTAATATTCAATACTTATGATACTTGTGATAATTTTAATTGTCCATTGTTGGTAGTCCAACGTTCGTAGTCCAATAGTCCAGCAGTATAAATATATACATAAATATAAATGCGTATATTGTGTTAGAATTCACTAACACTATAATATATTGTCTTAATATAATAAGACACATAATATGTATATTGTTTGAAGCAATTCGCGACCCATTGTATACATGTCTCAGGCTCGATCACAACTCAAAGTATATAATATTTTGGAATACACTTCGACCCACAGCTAACTCGAAATTACTGCCAATGGTGTCTTATAGTTCGTTCCAATAATATATATAGAAGAAATCAAAATGATATGTCAAAACGATGTATATGGATCCACGGTGATCAAGTCATATATGTATATATATATATATATATGATGCCTTACGATCTTTATTAAGACTATAATATATTGTCGTAGAACTTAATAACGACTATTATAAATTGTATTTCCATAAGTTCGGGAACAAGACATGTATAAATACATGTAGGATACAAGGTAAGTGTGACGACCCGAAAATTTCTGACCAAATTTAAACTTTAATCTTTATATTATTCCGACACGATAAGAAAAGTTTGTTAAGTTAAATCTCAAGAATTTTAAACTGTGTTCGTACATTCATTATAACCCCGACCAAATTCCGACGATTCATGAACCGTTATATATAAATAGATATGTATATGTATATATATATATTATAACTTGAGAATATTAATAAAGTATTAAACGTATAATACTTTACACGAACGTATTTATTTCAATATGTTTTTTAACGAAATTAAAAAAAATATATTAAATGATTGAATTATCAGAAACATTGAATTATGATTACAAGTCTCTGTTGAGAGGTCCACTATGATTTGAGAAAATCTATTCCTCTTAACGATATTCAGAATAATTTGTAAAGCTATTTATAAATAAAAACAAAAAGTGTCATTTACGAAAGTTAGACAAAAGTTAGTGGAGAATTGGTTTCCATAATATTCTATTAATCTATTTTCAAACGTACAAAGACGTTTTTAGTTTAAAAAAAAAACTTTATTATTAAAACGTATATAACTTTTATAAATATCTAGAATCACTTTTGATAACTCATTACTTAACCAGTATAATAAATATAACGATATTTATATTTTATTTCATTAAATATATATAACGATTTAAATTAATATTATATATATTTATACGTGTATTATACATACATAGTTTTTATACTTTTACTATACTTTAACTTTACCTTTACTTTACTTTTACTTACTTTAACTTTAATAATTCACTTTAATAATTCATACTTTAATAATTTACTTTAATAATTCATACTTTAATAATTCACTTTAATAATTCATACTTTAATAATTCACTTTAATAATTCATACTTTAATAATTCATATTTTAATAATTCACTTTAATAATTCATACTTTAATAATTCATACTTTAATAATTCACTTTAATAATTCATACTTTAATAATTCACTTTAATAATTCATACTTTAATAATTCACTTTAATAATTCAAAAATCTATTATAAATAGAATTCAATAGGTTTCATTATTTCATAGAAACTTGAAAATATATTTCTCTAAACTCTCTCAATCGATTTATATATATATATATATATATATATATATATATATATATATATATATATATATATATATATATATATATATATATATATATATATTTGCTCTGTATTATTTCAAGATATTATTAGTATATATAAAATATTACGACGGAGTGCTGTCCGAGTGATTTCAAAAGAGTTTTTTTGAATGAGTCGAAGCTAAGAAAATTATGGGTTATAGCTATGGAGGTGATGGGTATGGTTCATGGGTATGCTCGTGAGGTCAATCTAGTGTTTATCATCTCCGTTGCGTCTACGTACTTTCCTACAATATTGAATCTCAATATTGATACGTTCATGAATCCGAGGCCAACCTTGCACTTATTAAATGACGTTATATGTATTTTTACTACGAAATACAGTATTGTGAGTTTCATTTGCTCCCTTTTATATATATTTTTGAGACTGAGAATACATGCGGTGTTTTTATAAATGTTTTACGAAATAGACACAAGTAATAAAACTAATTCTACGTAGGTTTAAACCAGAAATATACCCTTAGCTTGGTAACATTAAACTACTTGTCTATGTACGGTATGCGCGAATCCTAAAGATAGATCTATTGGGCCTGATAAACCCCATCCTGACTATGGGATGCTTTAGTACTTCGAGGTTATTTTAAACACACCTGATCTGGTGTACTTCAGAGGGTAAAACATGAACGTTAAGGCTTATTACCGGGTGCCTACAACTTATAGAATACTTTTATACACTTGCGAGTGTACATATATTTATAAACGGAAATCTTGTGGTCTATTAATATATTGAAATGATTGTTATGATAAACCTGTGAACTCACCAACCTTTTGGTTGACACTTTAAAGCATGTTTATTCTCAGATATTAAAGAAATCTTCCGCTGTGCATTAGCTCATTTTAAGGATATTACTTGGAGTCATTCATAGCATATTTTGAAAGACGTTGCATTCGAGTCATTGAGTTCATCAAGATTATTATTAAGCCAATTATAGTTGGATGTATTATGAAATGGTGTGCATGCCGTCAACTTTCGTTGTAAAGAAAGTTTGTCTTTTAAAAACGAATGCAATGTTTGTAAAATGTATCATATAGAGGTCAAATACCTCGCGATGTAATCAACTATTTTGAATCGTTTATAATGTATATGAACGGGTCCTTTCAGTTGGTATCAAAGCGGTGGTCTTAGCAAACCAGGTCTGCATTAGTGTGTCTAACTGATAGTCGTTAGGATGCATTAGTGAGTCTGGACTTCGACCGTGTCTGCATTTCAAAAGTTTTGCTCATCATTCTTGTCGGAAATTACCTGCTTATCATTCTTAGTCTAGACACATCTTATTGCATTGATTGCATGAATAGTGTATAGACAAAATTCATATCTTAGCGTATCTGCTAATTCATATCTTAGCGTATCTGTTACTGTAAACTTTGCCTGACATATTTCGTAAATTCCTCCGTAATCTACGAAACCTTTTGCTCTATATAATTAGAATACCACCGGATAGCTGAAAAATCATTTCATATCGAAAAATTCTTTATTCAATCGTACGAAATGGAATTTGTCATTAGTTCAAGTCCCTCGGATTCCGAAATGGAATCCCACTCAAGTTCCGAAAGCAGTGTGACCGGAATGGATCAACCAATTAGTCATCATCTATTCTGGATGAATTGGGGATGGGTTCGTAGCCTCCTTAATCATTGGAGACAAGAAGAAGGTGATCCCTTCCATCCACCACATTGTCCTCTTGGCGAAGAACCTGAAGCACTTACCGGCGAACCTATCCGAAACACCATTTTCTCTCTTATTTCTAGAGTATCTCGTCACGATTACATACTACACCAAATTCTATATTTTATTTATCCGCTCGTCCGAACAGACAATCACCCCGGTGTAATAGAAGAAGTCAACGAGCTTCGCGCTCGGGTAGTGGTTTTGGAGAATATGGTGCAAAGGTTACAAACACCAGCAGCAGCACCAGCATCATAAACAGTACCACCATTAGCAACACTAATAGTACCATCACTACCACCAATAACAACATCCACATCCCATACCGCAACATCACAATCTGTATCTCAAACATCAACGTCATACGCCCTGTAAATATCCAGGAATATCAACAACAACAAACGATGAAGTATTAATTCATAAACTTCATTGAAGAGATATCTCTGCGGCAGTTATGTAATCTCCAAAATCTTAGAGATTATTTAATTCTGACCGTAAATCGGATGAGTGAACGGAGATGGTAAAGTAGAAACTTTGATCGAAAATGGTGTACGATTTACAAGTTAGAATTGTTTTACCAACAGCATCAACAGGACCGTAGCATCATCAACACAGTCAGTGCCGTCAGTATCGTCAGAATCAACAGCACCTGTAACATCACAAACTCTGTCAGTTCAAGAATCATTGTGGACATCATTACGAATCAACAACAAATATATTGTATCAACGAGTTATGAAGTATTAACTCATTTCCAATCGAAAGATTTATATGTATATTTTATATGTATAAATTTTTAAACCAAAATAAATCTTCCCGTACTAAGCTATTATGTGTGAATCTTAACTACTCAGTTAATTCATATTACAAATATGCAATGATGTACGTCCTTCGTCCGCAACTTAACCATCGTTAATTACAATCTCTGTCTCAATTCAATAAAAAATCCAATTTATAATAAATCAAGTGTATTATTCGAATATATGTTTCATTTTATGCTTTCATCATCGATGTACTCGAAACTTTTCAAATAACATCATTCGTACCTTGCGAAGTTCACAAGAATTTCACAAAAACCAACAAATAACAAAGTAATGATTCATAATTTCAATATTATTGAAGAAATACTTATGCAATTTATAAAGTTTTAGGGATTACTCAATTCTAGTTCCAACCATAAAACAAATGAGTTTAATTTAATATTAACTCATTAAATCTATATTACATCTAAAGAAAATATACACATATATTTTCATAAAGACTGTAATAAACTTCTTTTGTACAAAATATTAATTGTGAAAATTTTTTTAACGGGTAGGTAATACCCGAGAGATATATAAATTCACAATTAATATATTACATTTTTCGAAACTGATTCAACAATCATCAACTATACTCCCTACTTTCACAACAATATCCATTCTTTCATATAAATCAAAACAATCATACTCATTCAAATTCAATTACATATTCTGATTTTGAAATCGCATAATTCAATTCGAAATATGACCAGTTTCATCACTCTTAGATTCCTATATCTTTCTAAGCTATACTTTGACTTCAAAACTGTGTTAGAACATCATATGTATTAACGATTACAATATGTGCTCAAACCCTTCGAAATTCCTGAAGACACTTCAACTAAGGAACAATCGAGATGATGATCCAACAACATGTTACCCACAGTTATACACCTGAAAAACTCTCAAAACCCAAGTCATAGTTCGACACGTATCCGTGTTAGACCCTTTGGCATTTACTAGCTAAAATAACTTTTCAATTCCGTTTCAAAATAGACAGTTTTGTCACAGCTCCAGCAAGTCATCTTCGACTTCTTAATCAAAATAGTCTTATTATAACCTCGATAGATACGTTGCCCTTTCGCCAACGTTACCGGGGAATCGTTTATATTCACCACATTAGCAATAAACTTACCAACAACTTCATTGATCTTTGACTTTCCAAAAAAAAATCATTCTAATTATCGAAACCCTATCATATACTCATTCGTACCTTATAACAAGAATTGCCATACCAATTATTGAGAATCAGCAATCAGTATTTTGAAACCTCGCAGCATGTCTACATCAACAATTACATATACACACAACGTCTACCTCCAAGACTTACATTCTTTAAATGAGAAATTTCTGAAAAACACCCTAAACTGCGAACCAGTTCTCGAAATTTTGAAAAATGCTGATGAAGCAGCAAAAACTGTAAACGACCTTAACAGTAAAAAGTTGGATGATAAAGGATAGTATATTGGCAAAGCTCAGAAAAAGAGAAGCTTTGGAACTGGAAAACGGATTGAGCAAAGTATAAAGGAGGCTGTGGACAAATCACAAAGGCTGAACGTGCCTTCAAAGAATCCAAATGATTCAGTACTTGCTAAAGTCATTAACCAATACCTTGCTCCTGACTCTAAACCCCTACAGATAATATCCTTCATCATCCTCTGATATTAGACATTCTAAGATATTTTTATAATTATTCTTATCTGAAATCATTTACCTCTTTGCGCTATCTGTATTATATCATAAAAGAAACTATTTTAGTTTCTAAATTCTGAAACATTCGAGTTTAAAATAGGAATATTCTTGAAAAAGTGTTGGGAGCTGAAGCATGAGTTAGTATAATATAATGACACTTGATCAACGTGATTATATTATAGTAATTCATGCAGAGTTTCTAAATGGAACATGATGATTCACAGATCATAACGTCATCATGTGCTATGTTACACGACTCTTATATTCTCTTTGATCTCTAAATATCAAGAAAATATTTCTTGATGATTCGGCCTTTTCCGAGGTATTCTGGTAATTTTGACAAGTCAAGATCGTGCCATTATAATTTCCTTCCTAGAACATTAACAATGTTCATTCTGAAATTTATATCTGCGAATTCTGGACCATTACAAGCGGTACTTAATCGCAAGAAGAAGAAATGGAAGGACAAAGCTCCGAACTAGAAATGGGAGTATAAATCATAGCAAATAGAAGAGAGCATTAACTGTGGATGACAATGATTATAGAAGAATCAAGGACTTTGAAATATAAGGGAAGATATAAAACCCAACAACAACCCAGAAATCACAAACCGTATATATCAATTCATATAGCAATATAAAGACATGGGAGAACTAAAAACACTATAAAACCAAGAGTATAGTAGAAGTAAATAGATTCTTCTGGAGGCAGATGAAAAAGAAGAGCGACAGATATGAAAGTGAGGAGTATATCAAGAATCAGCACTGGATGAAGCATATTGACAAATACTTTAAAATATGAGTTGAGAAGGTGTGAGTTGTAAGAAAACAAATGAGGTGGATTTATAGTGAAATATCCGACAGAGAAATCAAAATGAATTATCGCATTAATTCGAAGAGGATCATAATTTCCTTAATCGCCGAATAATCAAATCCAATATAGATTACAAAGATTTTCTTTTCGGAGATCAATCGTGATGACGTCAAAAGATACGACGAATCACTATTATCTTATTTCATTCATTTACGATAACTTCACTCATACGCTTCGAGTAATCGAATTATTTTATCCATTCTTTTTGAACATGATAAAACTCTATAATCGTTATAATAACATTCTCATTGTTAGTCATGACGACCTCTATCAAATTTCGGGGACGAAATTTCTTTAACGGGTAGGTACTGTGACGACCCGAAAATTTCTGACCAAATTTAAACTTTAATCTTTATATTATTCCGACACGATAAGAAAAGTTTGTTAAGTTAAATCTCAAGAATTTTAAACTGTGTTCATACATTCATTATAACCTCGACTAAATTCCGACGATTCATGAACCGTTATATATAAATAGATATGTATATGTATATATATATTATAACTTGAGAATATTAATAAAGTATTAAACGTATAATACTTTACACGAACGTATTTGTTTCAATACGATTTTTGACGAAATTAAAAAAAATATATTAAATGATTGAATTATCAGAAACATTGAATTATGATTACAAGTCTCTGTTGAGAGGTCCACTATGATTTGAGAAAATCTATTCCTCTTAACGATATTCAGAATAATTTGTAAAGCTATTTATAAATAAAAACAAAAAGTGTCATTTACGAAAGTTAGACAAAAGTTAGTGGAGAATTGGTTTCCATAATATTCTATTAATCTATTTTCAAACGTACAAAGACGTTTTCAGTTTAAAAAAAAAACTTTATTATTAAAACGTATATAACTTTTATAAATATCTAGAATCACTTTTGACAACTCATTACTTAACCAGTATAATAAATATAACGATATTTATATTTTATTTCATTAAATATATATAACGATTTAAATTAATATTATATATATTTATACGTGTATTATACATACATAGTTTTTATACTTTTACTATACTTTAACTTTACCTTTACTTTACTTTTACTTTACTTTAACTTTAATAATTCACTTTAATAATTCATACTTTAATAATTCACTTTAATAATTCATACTTTAATAATTCACTTTAATAATTCATTTTAATAATTCATACTTTAATAATTCACTTTAATAATTCATACTTTAATAATTCACTTTAATATTTCATACTTTAATAATTCACTTTAATAATTCATACTTTAATAATTCACTTTAATAATTCATACTTTAATAATTCACTTTAATAATACATACTTTAATAATTCACTTTAATAATTCAAAAATCTATTATAAATAGAATTCAATAGGTTTCATTATTTCATAGAAACTTGAAAATATATTTCTCTAAACTCTCTCAATCGATTTATATATATATATATATATATATATATATATATATATATATATATATATATATATATATATATATATATATATATATATATATATATATATATATATATATATATATATATATATATATATATATATATTTTTGCTCTGTATTATTTCAATATATTATTAGTATATATAAAATATTACGACGGAGTGCTGTCCGAGTGATTTCAAAATAGTTTTTTTGAATGAGTCGAAGCTAAGAAAATTATGGGTTATAGCTATGGAGGTGATGGGTATGGTTCATGGGTATGCTCGTGAGGTCAATCTAGTGTTTATCATCTCCGTTGCGTCTACGTACTTTCCTGCAATATTGAATCTCAATATTGATACGTTCGTGAATCCGAGGCCAACCTTGCACTTATTAAATGACGTTATATGTATTTTTACTACGAAATACAGTATTGTGAGTTTCATTTACTCCCTTTTATATATATTTTTGGGACTGAGAATACATGCGGTGTTTTTATAAATGTTTTACGAAATAGACACAAGTACTAAAACTAATTCTACGTGGGTTTAAACCAGAAATATACCCTTAGCTTGGTAACATTAAACTACTTGTCTATGTACGGTAGGCGCGAATCCTAAAGATAGATCTATTGGGCCTGACAAACCCCATCCTGACTATGGGATGCTTTAGTACTTCGAGGTTATTTTAAACACACCTGATCTGGTGTACTTTAGAGGGTAAAACATGAACGTTAAGGCTTGTTACCGGGTGCCTACAACTTATAGAATACTTTTATACACTTGCCAGTGTACATATATTTATAAACGGAAATCTTGTGGTCTATTAATATATTGAAATGATTGTTATGATAAACCTGTGAACTCACCAACCTTTTGGTTGACACTTTAAAGCATGTTTATTCTCAGGTATTAAAGAAATCTTTCGCTGTGTATTAGCTCATTTTAAGGATATTACTTGGAGTCATTCATGGCATATTTTGAAAGACGTTGCATTCGAGTCATTGAGTTCATCAAGATTATTATTAAGCCAATTATAGTTGGATGTATTATGAAATGGTGTGTATGCTGTCAACTTTCGTTGTAAAGAAAGTTTGTCTTTTAAAAACGAATGCAATGTTTGTAAAATGTATCATATAGAGGTCAAATACTTCGTGATGTAATCAACTATTGTGAATCGTTTATAATGTATATGAACGGGTCCTTTCAGTTGGTATCAGACCGGTGGTCTTAGCGAACCAGGTTTACATTAGTGTTTCTAACTGATAGTCGTTAGGATGCATTAGTGAGTCTGGACTTCGACCGTGTCTGCATTTCAAAAGTTTTGCTCATCATTCTTGTCGAAAATTACCTGCTTATCATTCTTAGTCTAGACACATCTTATTGCATTGATTGCATGAATAGTATATAGACAAAATTCATATCTTAGCGTATCTGCTAATTCATATCTTAGCGTATCTGTTACTGTAAACTTTGCCTGACATATTCCGTAAATTCCTCCGTAATCTACGAAACCTTTTACTCTATATAATTAGAATACCACCGGATAGCTGAAAAATCATTTCATATCGAAAAATTCTTTATTCAATCGTACGAAATGGAATTTGTCATTAGTTCAAGTCCCTCGGATTCCGAAATGGAATCCCACTCAAGTTCCGAAAGCAGTGTGACTGGAATGGATCAACCAATTAGTCATCATCTATTCTGGATGAATTGGGGATGGGTTCGTAGCCTCCTTAATCATTGGAGACAAGAAGAAGGTGATCCCTTCCATCCACCACATTGTCCTCTTGGCGAAGAACCTGAAGCACTTACCGGCGAACCTATCCGAAACACCATTTTCTCTCTTATTTCTAGAGTATCTCGTCACGATTACATACTACACCAAATTCTAGATTTTATTTATCCGCTCGTCCGAACCGACAATCACCCCGGTGTAATAGAAGAAGTCAACGAGCTTCGCGCTCGGGTAGTGGCTTTGGAGAATATGGTGCAAAGGTTACAAACACCAGCAGCAGCACCATCAGCATAAACAGTACCACCATCAGCAATACTAACAGTACCATCACCACCACCAACAACAACATCCACATCCCATACCGCAACATCACAATCTGTATCTCAAACATCGACGTCATACGCCCTGTAAATATCCAGGAATATCAACAACAACAAACGATGAAGTATTAATTCATAAACTTCATTGAAGAGATATCTCTGCGGCAGTTATGTAATCTCCAAAATCTTAGAGATTATTTAATTCTGACCGTAAATCGGATGAGTGAACGTAGATGGTAGAGTAGAAACTTTGATCGAAAATGGTGTACGATTTACAAGCTAGAATTGTTTTACCAACAGCATCAACAGGACCGTAGCATCATCAACACAGTCAGTACCGTCAGTATCGTCAGAATCAACAGCACCTGTAACATCACAAACTCTGTCAGTTCAAGAATCATTGTGGACATCATTACGAATCAACAACAAATATATTGTATCAACGAGTTATGAAGTATTAACTCATTTTCAATCGAAAGATTTATATGTATATTTTATATGTATAAATTTTTAAACCATAATAAATCTTCCCGTACTAAGCTATTATGTGTGAATCTTAACTACTCAGTTAATTCATATTACAAATATGCAATGATGTACGTCCTTCGTCCGCAACTTAACCATCGTTAATTACAATCTCTATCTCAATTCAATAAAAAATCCAATTTATAATAAATCAAGTGTATTATTCGAATATATGTTTGATTTTACGCTTTCATCATCGATGTACTCGAAACTTTTCAAATAACATCATTCGTACCTTGCGAAGTTCACAAGAATTTCACGAAAACCAACAAATAACAAAGTAATGATTCATAATTTCAATATTATTGACGAAATACTTATGCAATTTATAAAGTTTTAGGGATTACTCAATTCTAGTTCCAACCATAAAACAAATGAGTTTAATTTAATATTTACTCATTAAATCTATATTACATCTAAAGAAAATATACACATATATTTTCATAAAGACTGTAATAAACTTCTTTTGTACAAAATATTAATTGTGAAAATTTTTTTAACGGGTAGGTAATACCCGAGAGATATATAAATTCACAATTAATATATTACATTTTTCGAAACTGATTCAACAATCATCAACTATACTCCCTACTTTCACAACAATATCCATTCTTTCATATAAATCAAAACAATCATACTCATTCAAATTCAATTACATATTCTGATTTTGAAATCGCATAATTCAATTCGAAATATAAATAGTATCATCACTCTTAGATTCCTATATCTTTCAAAGCTATACTTTGACTTCAAAACTGTGTTAGAACATCATATGTATTAACGATTACAATATGTGCTCAAACCCTTCGAAATTCCTGAAGACACTTCAACTAAGGAACAATCGAGATGATGATCCAACCACATGTTACCCACAGTTATACACCTGAAAAACTCTCAAAACCCAAGTCATAGTTCGACACGTATCCGTGTTAGACCCTTTGGCATTTACTAGCTAAAATAACTTTTCAATTCCGTTTCAAAATAGACAGTTTTGTCACAGCTCCAGCAAGTCGTCTTCGACTTCTCAATCAAAACAGTCTTATTATAACCTCGATAGATACGTTGCCCTTTCGCCAACGTTACCGGGGAATCATTTATATTCACCACATTAGCAATAAACTTACCAACAACTTCATTGATCTTTGACTTTCCAAAAAAAAATCATTTTAATTATCGAAACCCTATCATATACTCATTTGTACCTTATAACAAGAATTGCCATACCAATTATTGAGAATCAGCAATCAGTATTTTGAAACCTCGCAGCATGTCTACATCAACAATTACATATACACACAACGTCTACCTCCAAGACTTACATTCTTTAAATGAGAAATTTCTGAAAAACACCCTAAACTGCGAACCAGTTCTCGAAATTTTGAAAAATGCTGATAAAGCAGCAAAAACTGTAAATGACCTTAACAGTAAAAAGTTGGATGATAAAGGATAGTATATTGGCAAAGCTCAGAAAAAGAGAAGCTTTGGAACTGGAAAACGGATTGAGCAAAGTATAAAGGAGGCTGTGGACAAATCACAAAGGCTGAACCTGCCTTCAAAGAATCCAAATGATTCAGTACTTGCTGAAGTCATTAACCAATACCTTGCTCCTGACTCTAAACCCCTGCAGACAATATCCTTCATCATCCTCTGATATTAGACATTCTAAGATATTTTTATAATTATTCTTATCTGAAATCATTTACCTCTTCGCGCTATCTGTATTATATCATAAAAGAAACTATTTTAGTTTCTAAATTCTGAAACATTCGAGTTTAAAATAGGAATATATATTTGAAAAAGTGTTGGGAGCTGAAGCATGAGTTAGTATAATATAATGACACTTGATCAACGTGATTATATTACAGTAATTCATGCTGAGTTTCTAAATAGAACATGATGATTCACAGATCATAACTTCATCATGTGCTATGTTACACGACTCTTATATTCTCTTTGATCTCTAAATATCAAGAAAATATTTCTTGATGATTCGGCCTTTTCCGAGGTATTCTGGTAATTTGACAAGTCAAGATCGTGCCATTACAATTTCCTTCCTAGAACATTAACAATGTTCATTCCGAAATTTATATCTGCGAATTCTGGACCATTACAAGCGGTGCTTAATCGCAAGAAGAAGAAACGGAAGGACAAAGCTCCGAACTAGAAATGGGAGTATAAATCATAGCAAATAGAAGAGAGCATTAACTGTGGATGACCATGATTATAGAAGAAGCAAGGACTTTGAAATATAAGGGAAGATATAAAACCCAACAACAACCCAGAAATCACAAACCGTATATATCAATTCATATAGCAATATAAAGACACGGGAGAACTAAAAACACTATAAAACCAAGAGTATAGTAGAAGTAAATAGATTCTTCCGGAGGCAGATGAAAAAGAAAAGCGACAT
The DNA here is from genome assembly GCF_046630445.1 of Rutidosis leptorrhynchoides. Lineage (NCBI taxonomy): Eukaryota > Viridiplantae > Streptophyta > Magnoliopsida > Asterales > Asteraceae > Rutidosis > Rutidosis leptorrhynchoides. Next base: position 343,354,707 of record NC_092336.1, read on the forward strand.
ATATGAAAGTGAGGAGTATATCAAGAATCAGCACTGGATGAAGCATATTGACAAATACTTTAAAATATGAGTTGAGAAGGTGTGAGTTGTAAGAAAACAAATGAGGTGGATTTATAGTGAAATATCCGACAGAGAAGTCAAAATGGATTATCGCATTAATTCGAAGAGGATCATAATTTCCTTAATCGCCGAATAATCAAATCCAATATAGATTACAAAGATTTTCTTTTCGGAGATCAATCGTGATGACGTCAAAAGATACGACGAATCACTATTATCTTATTTCATTCATTTACGATAACTTCACTCATACGCTTCGAGTAATCGAATTATTTTATCCATTCTTTTTGAACATTATAAAACTCTATAATCGTTATAATAACATTCTCATTGTTAGTCATGACGACCTCTATCAAATTTCGGGGACGAAATTTCTTTAACGGGTAGGTACTGTGACGACCCGAAAATTTCTGACCAAATTTAAACTTTAATCTTTATATTATTCCGACACGATAAGAAAAGTTTGTTAAGTTAAATCTCAAGAATTTTAAACTGTGTTCATACATTCATTATAACCTCGACCAAATTCCGACGATTCATGAACCGTTATATATAAATAGATATGTATATGTATATATATATATTATAACTTGAGAATATTAATAAAGTATTAAACGTATAATACTTTACACGAACGTATTTGTTTCAATATGATTTTTGATGAAATTAAAAAAAATATATTAAATGATTGAATTGTCAAAAACATTGAATTATGATTACAAGTCTCTGTTGAGAGGTCCACTATGATTTGAGAAAATCTATTCCTCTTAACGATATTCAGAATAATTTGTAAAGCTATTTATAAATAAAAACAAAAAGTGTCATTTACGAAAGTTAGACAAAAGTTAGTGAAGAATTGGTTTCCATATAATTCTATTAATCTATTTTCAAACGTACAAAGACGTTTTCAGTTTAAAAAAAAACTTCATTATTAGAACGTATATAACTTTTATAAATATCTAGAATCACTTTTGACAACTCATTACTTAACTAGTATAATAAATATAACGATATTTATATTTTATTTCATTAAATATATATAACGATTTAAATTAATATTATAAATATTTATACGTGTATTATACATACATAGTTTTTATACTTTTACTATACTTTAACTTTACCTTTACTTTACTTTTACTTTACTTTAACTTTAATAATTCACTTTAATAATTCATACTTTAATAATTCACTTTAATAATTCATACTTTAATAATTCACTTTAATAATTCATACTTTAATAATTCACTTTAATAATTCATACTTTAATAATTCACTTTAATAATTCATACTTTAATAATTCACTTTAATAATTCAAAAATCTATTATAAATAGAATTCAATAGGTTTCATTATTTCATAGAAACTTGAAAATATATTTCTCTAAACTCTCTCAATCGATTTATATATATATATATATATATATATATATATATATATATATATATATATATATATATATATATATATATATATATATATATATATATTTGCTCTGTATTATTTCAAGATATTATTAGTATATATAAAATATTACGACGGAGTGCTGTCCGAGTGATTTCAAAATAGTTTTTTTGAATGAGTCGAAGCTAAGAAAATTATGGGTTATAGCTATGGAGGTGATAGGTATGGTTCATGGGTATGCTCGTGAGGTCAATCTAGTGTTTATCATCTCCGTTGCATCTACGTACTTTCCTGCAATATTGAATCTCAATATTGATACGTTCGTGAATCCGAGGCCAACCTTGCACTTATTAAATGACGTTATATGTATTTTTACTATGAAATACAGTATTGTGAGTTTCATTTGCTCCCTTTTATATATATTTTTGGGACTGAGAATACATGCGCTATTTTTATAAATGTTTTACGAAATAGACACAAGTACTAAAACTAATTCTACGTGGGTTTAAACCAGAAATATACCCTTAGCTTGGCAACATTAAACTACTTGTCTATGTACGGTAGGCGCGAATCCTAAAGATAGATCTATTGGGCCTGACAAACCCCATCCTGACTATGGGATGCTTTAGTACTTCGAGGTTATTTTAAACACACCTGATCTGGTTTACTTCAGAGGGTAAAACATGAACGTTAATGCTTGTTACCGGGTGCCTACAACTTATAGAATACTTTTATACACTTGCGAGTGTACATATATTTATAAACGGAAATCTTGTGGTCTATTAATATATTGAAATGATTGTTATGATAAACCTGTGAACTCACCAACCTTTTGGTTGGCACTTTAAAGCATGTTTATTCTCAGGTATTAAAGAAATCTTCCGCTGTGCATTAGTTCATTTTAAGGATATTACTTGGAGTTATTCATGGCATATTTTGAAAGACGTTGCATTCGAGTCATTGAGTTCATCAAGATTATTATTAAGCCAATTATAGTTGGATGTATTATGAAATGGTGTGCATGCCGTCAACTTTCGTTGTAAAGAAAGTTTGTCTTTTAAAAACGAATGCAATGTTTGTAAAATGTATCATATAGAGGTCAAATACCTCGCGATGTAATCAACTATTATGAATCATTTATAATGTATATGAACGGGTTCTTTCAGTAAGTTAGCTAGGATAAGGTTAGCATCCATTTTTATGAATCATGCCCGTAGCTAAAAATTAAGAAAAATATCCAATTTTGTTTTACCCATAATTTCTTCGTTACAAATCCGTTTTGAGTGATTCGAGTTGCCATGGTTTCGTATCGAACTCAACATTATTAATCTTAACAGAAAAAGTATAGGTTTATAGTCAAAAATATAGCTTAGGTTTCAAATAAGAGAAGATAGTCATATCCGTCGTAAGAACGACATCTTGATGACCCTTTTGAAAAACATACTTCCACTTAGAGGTTAACCATGGATTTTGGATATATTTTATATACATATGAAATAAGATTTTTCACCAAAGGAAATCTTTTAATTCAAAGTTTAAGATAGGATTTTAAAATTAAACCCAAAACAGCCCCCGTTCGACTAAGACGGCGTATATTCGATTTTAAGGTGTTCTTTGTGTTTACAAGTTTTATATCCTTATGTTAGCTTGACATATAGTCATAATACATGTGTTGAAGTATTTTAAATTTCAAGTTAGAAAGATTAAGTTTATTTGCAAACAAGTTTAGAAATAATCTAAACTATGTTCTTGTTGTTATTAATTATAACTCAAAATAAGATAGCTATATGAATATGAATTGAACGAGATTTTGAAAAAAGCTATTACCTCAACTTACTAGGGTAAAGCTACTGGAAAATATAGTAAATAATCTTTAGCTTGAAGGTAGCTTTGATGGCTTGAAATTCTTGAAGTAGAATCATGGAATCAACAAAAGTTTCAAGTAAGAAATCTATCTTGATTTAAGATAGTTATGATTATATGAATTGAACCAAAGCTTGAATATGTTTATTACCTTGATTATAAGATGGAAAGCTACTGATATGAAAGTAGGATTATCGATTCTAAAGAGTTGTGGAGTTGGATTAAAAGATTGGAAGTAAACTTGTACACTTGGAAGGTTATCTTGATATGTTCTTGATGAAGCTTTGTTATGTTGATCATAACTTGGATTTTTGAGACTAATACTTGCTAAATTGAATGGAGGTTTGAGAGAGTGTTTGAGTATATGTTTAGAGAGTAAAATGATGTAGTTAATTGAATGAAATGGATGGGTATATAACCTTTAAAATGGCGTGAACTATGGGGGGACAAAAACAAAATTCAAGTTTGTTATTTTGTATAAATTTCCATGCTAGCATCCAATTAAGGTTACCTCTCTTTGAGGGCAGAATCTAGGGCTGATTAGATGGTATTTTGATCTAAGAGTTGTGTCTGATACGGGTATACATACCGAATGAATACGAATATAATTCTTGATAAAATTGAATGAGAAAATGAGTATAACTATCTTTATTGAGTATAAATATATTGATATATATTATTAAGTCTTTCAAAAGTGTATCAATAAATATTAATACAATACATATACATACATTTTAATTTAGAAGTTATTACAACGTTAATCATTATAGATATGTATATAGTCTTGAAGTCTTTAAGTTAGTAATCTCATTTTACATATATAACCAATTGTTATTATATGTAATGAGATACTTAAATATCATTTTATCAAATCATAAGTATATATATCCATATATACATCATTATATAATTATTTCGAGTTATGACGTTCGTGAATCGTCAGACAGACTCGGTGGCCAAACATTTGTAGAAAATTCATTTCAAATAACTAAGTCTTAATGAGTTTGATTGCTTAACATGTTGGAAACATTAATTATGTAAATATTAATCTTCTATATATTAGCGGAAAAATCCGGGTCGTTACACTTATCGTGTCAAAATCATAATAAGATTAAGTTTTAATTTGGTCGAAAATTTTCAGGTCGTCACAGTACCTACCCGTTAAAGAAATTTCGTCCCGAAATTTGAGTGAGGTGGTCATGGCTAACAATAAAAATGTTTTCATGACGAATATGAGTTGATAAATAGAATTTTATTACCATTGAATAATTTGGATAAAACGATTCGATTACTCGAAGCGTACAAGTGAAGCTATCACAAAAGATTGAGATAAGGTAATAGATATTCATCTTTACTTTTGACGTAGTGATGGTTGAATTCCAGAATTCAAGGGAATAAAAAAAAATCTTAGAAATCTATAAGATCTGATTCTTCGAGATTTAAGGAAATTAGGATCTCTTTAATTAAATGCGACAATCTGTCCCGATTACTACGTCTGATATTTCTATTATAAATTTACCTTTTTTGTTCCATTAATTTTCACCATTTCTATACTCCATTCCCAAATTCAAAAGATTGTGAAAATGTTTAATCCAGTTCTGATCCTTGTCCTTATCCTGGCTATCGTCACAATCATTCTCCTTTTCCAACTTCCACTGGAGGAATCTGTTTACTTCTACTTCACCCTTGGGGTTATAGTATTTTTAATTCTCCCGTGTCTTTATGTTGCGATAAACATTGATATCCTTGGTTTGCAATTTATGTGTTGTTATCGGGCTTTATGTCCTCCCTTATATTTCGGAGTCCCTGCTCCCGTCTTCTATAATCATTTTCATTCACAGATAATGTTCTCTCTTATTTGCTGCGATTTTTACCCCCTTTCTATTTCGGAGCTTCATGCTTTTGTTTTCTTTTCGCAAGTAATGGTCCAGAATTCGTAAGTATGAAGGTAAGATTGACCATAATGTTCTAAGCAGGAAGGAACGTAGTAGCACGATTTGATTTGTCAAATTACTAGAATCACTGAGAATAGGACTATCAAGAATATACTTTCTTGATATGTTCGGAGGTTGAATAGATTGAACGAGTCGTGTAACATGGCACATGATGACGTTATAGTCTGTGAATCATCATGTTTCATTAGAAACTCACATGACTTAATGTAATATAATCACGTTGATCAAGTGTCATTATATTATACTAACTCATGCATCCATCCCCAACACTACTTTAAAAACATTCTTGAATTAACTCGAAGGTTTACAGAATATAGAAATTAAACAGTTTCTTTATGATGTAATATATAGATAGCACGAAGAGATAAATAATTTCGGACAGGAATGAAAATATCTTCAGAAATATCGAAGATATTTATGATGATATTTTGGAATTTCTAAGTTCGATGGTTGATGGAGAAAGATTTTTCCGCAAGATTTTAACATGAGTACGGAGCAAGATATTCGTTGAAGGTTTCATCGGATATAGAATCATTTGGATTCTTTAATTATAGGGTTTGGTCCTTGTATTCGTCCTTGGTCTCCTTCATGGTTTGCTTAATTCGTTTTCCAGTTCTAACTTTTCTTTTGAGCTTTGCAAACATACTATTATTTATCATCAACCTTCCGACGATTAAGGTCGTTTACGGTTGTCTCCAGTTTCTAATGCTTCATTCAGCTTTTTCAACATTCCGAGTATTAATTCGCAGACTAGGTGCTTTTCAGAGTTTCAGAATGGAACATCATAATTCTAAAAGATGAATATTATATGTATACATATAACTGTTGATGTAGTAATGCTGCGAGTTTCAAAGTACTGATTGCTAATTCTCGGTAATTAGTTTGGCAATTCTTGTTAAAAAATGGTGGATGAGTATATGATAGGGTTTTGATAAAGATAATGATTTTTTGGAAAGTCAAGGATCAATTAAATTGTTGGTAGGTTTACTGTTAATGTATTGGGACATAAACAGTTCTCCGGTAACAATGATGAAATAACAACGTTTATATCGAGGTTATAATACGACTAATCTGAATGGAAGTCGAAGTTGATTTGTTGAAGCTGTGACAAAATTTGCTACATTGAAAGGGATTACTGTGATTACCCGGGAATTTCCGACCAAATTTAAACTTAATCTTTATATCGTTTCGACATAATAAGCGAAGTCTGTAAAGTTGAGTCTCAAAATTTTGGAACGATTTACATTAATGCATTTGTCCTTTGACTATTCCTGATGATTCACGAACCTTTAATTATAGATAGATATGTGTGTGTATATATATATATATATACTAATTTGAAATATTATATGTTTCTCTTATTAAAAGTAATTTTGTAAAATAAAATAAAAATAGTATTATGATAATTATTATTTAAAAACATATATATATATATATATATATATATATATATATATATATATATATATATATATAGTATATATTTTGTGATTTCGAATCCATTTAGTAAACAACTGTTACACTCAATTACCGTTCGATGGATATTACATGAGTAAAATACAAACTAATATTATTTTAAAAATAAACGGTGATCTGAAAAGAGTGATATAAATTTTAGACTTATTAAAAAATGTATTTAGAATCTATTTGATAAATTTGAACACTTTTTATATTTTTACTCGGGATCGAGCAGGGACAGTTGAGTTAATTTTTATTCAAACAATTAATGATTTTTTTTTTTGTTAATAATGACTAGAATAATTAAATATATTTAATATAAAAATTTGGGATTTTTCCGAATACTTTTATCCGCCACTAATTAACAACAGAACTCGAAATAATCTTTGCGATAAATCTGTCGGTAGAAGATCCAAATTACTTGGCTACAAATATATCTTTATCATTACTTCTTGAGACACGTTTCTTATTAAATTGATTAATATAATATTATGAATTCGATACACTGAATGAGAAATTATTATTACGATATTACTGTGCCTAATTGATTGAGATCACTATTGCATATTGGTAACTTTATGTAAAAACTTTTGTTATTGAGGATTCACACTCATTGAGTTCAATAATATCGATATCTATTTTCTCTATTTATATATAGTTAAGAGACTAAATGAGATGACATACTCACATACACATGCACGCCTACAACCGATTACAAGTTAATATATGCAACTAACTATTCTTATCATAATATTTAAACTTATCATCATCTTTATCTTCATCACCAAACCATAGCCGAAGCCACTCACTACCAAAAACATCAACCACCATTTGAAACCCATGATTTCGTTTTCTGTTGTAACCACCGGTTCCATTTTGTTTTCATCAACTACACGAACAACACACCACACACATGCTACTATCCGGTTCAGATCCTGTTTCAGCTGCAAACATAACCCCAAACCACCACCAAGATCGTCGACAGGTTGCTGCAACTTATTTCTGTTTTCCAGCCGGGAAACAACAAAAACAACCACCACGTTTTTCCCTAAACTAACACCACACACTGGCACACACCTTTACTCAACAACCACCCTATCACTTACAATCGCCACCATGAAGCACGTCATAACCATCGACAAACTCACCAAGAACTGCCATCATCATTAGTGTACTGCTACAGCTGCATATGTTTACTTCCTGTTATGTTCATCGAAGATCATTTTATCACCGACCATCTTCAATCACCTTGCATCATCTCCACCACCCAACACCCATCGTTGATCATCACTGGAGACCACCTTTTACCGTATCGTTTTCTTTTTGAAACAAAAATAACCATCATTTTTATCTCTTTCTGTTCTTTTCTTGATCGAAACAGCTCACCACTATCATCCCCTTACTCTTCAACTTTGAATCACCACCACCATGAAAATATCATAACCGTTAGATCTTTCCATTGCTTCTCCTATTTGAATATAATCAATCACCACCATCAAGTGATAAAACCGCTAATACTTCTGTTTTCAGTCTCATTCGATAAAACAACAACCATGCTTTCTTTATTTATTTCATTCTAATCTGATTTAGGCTGGATCAAACTGCCACTATCACCACTCAAATTACGAATGGTTACCCAACACTGCTACTGTTCGAACTTTAAGGAAGAGTGAAAGTTTGAATAAAGGTTGCAACATGATTGATTGGTAATTGCTTTTACTAATAAAAGAAGAGTGGAGTGGTTATGATAATGACGTGTTCTTGGATTCTAAATCTCACTCACACCATCAAAATTATTAGGCTGCATATGATAAATTTCTCTAAACTGAAATCCTTATAAATATTAATTGGGCTTTCCCTAAATTAGTGGGCCAAAGTTTTCTTGTTATTGGGCAGAAATATTTCTTAGTGTTGGGCCGTAAAATCTAGTATCTCCATGTTGGGCCGATGAGTTCATGATTTTGGTTGGCTGAATAACATGAAGATAATTAAAACAAATAATAATAATAAGGATGTTAACATGATGATTAAGTTATGATAATTATTAGATTATGATTAGAAGAAAACAGAAACGATGATTTTGATGATAGTTGCAGTTTGATGATGATGAGATGGTGGTATTAGGGTGAACACGATTAGAATGACGATGGACGGGTATTCATAATTATGAGAGATGATGCAGTGAAGATATCACGATGAGAACATGATAATGATGTACGATGATATGTATAGGATGATAAATAATAATGATTCAGTGAGCATGTGTAATATGATATAGATGATGGTAATGATATATGATAACGTGATATACATAATATGGTGATGTAGTGATGATGATGATGATGCCATGTTATGATACTAATGAAGTTATGATAATAAGATGATGATAATTAAATAATAGAAATGATTATGGTTAAAATTATTTTAAGGAACGAATTTCAACAGAAAGTAAGGGATAAATCAGTGGTTTTGATATGTTATCGGGTTAGCGGGACTTCGTGGGTTCAAACCCGGGCTTGGGTATTTTTTTTAAGGGTTACTCCTTTGAGGTAGTGACTTATCTATTCATTTATTTTTTAATATTATTATCTTATTCATTATTATCTTATTATTATATTATTATTATTATATTATTATTATTATTATTATTATTATTATTATTATTATTATTATTATTATTATTATTATTATTATTATTATTATTATTATTATTATTATTATTATCATCAACATCATAAGTGTTAGTAGTATTATCATCAATATAGTTATTAATATAAATAATAGTATCATTATTATTATTAGTAAAATCATTATTTTTATAATTATTATTATTAGTATACATTATTATTAAAATTAACATTTTTATTAAAAGTATTATTTTATTAAAATTATCATTTTATCATTAATATTAAAAGTATCATTTTTAACTCTATTATCATTATTATTATTTTTATCATTTCTAATATTATTTTAGTATTAATATAATTTTAACAAACAAAAGATATATATACATATATATATACAAAAATGTATTAAATACATATAACATAACAAAATTAATATTTTTTTAATTAATTTAAATATATAAAACATATAGATTATTAATATAAAAATGATATAACTAATAAACAACTATATTTATAAAATTTGTTCGATTACTATTTGGTGTTAATATATATATAAATGATATAGGTTCGTGAATCCGAGGCCAACCCTGGATTGTTCAGTATCGTCGAATGAATATTTTTACTACAAAATATTGTATTGTGAGTTTCATTTGCCTTTTTACCCTTTGTATTTTTGGGTTGAGAATACATGCGCAATTTTTATAAATATTTTACGAAATAGACACAAGTAATCGAAACTACATTATATGGTTGAATGATCGAAGCCGAATATGCCCCTTTTTACTTGGTAACCTAAGAATTAGTAAACCAGTCTACTAATTGACGCGAATCCTAAAGAGATCTATTGAGCCTAACGAACCCCATCCAAAGTACCGGATGCTTTAGTACTTCGATGTTGTTTTATCATGTCCGAAGGATTTCCCGGAATGATTGGGGATATTCTTATATGCATCTTGTTAATGTCGGTTACCAGGTGTTTAATCCATATGAATGATATTTTTGTCTCTATGCATAGGACGTATATTTATGAGAAATGGAAATGAAAATCTTGTGGTCTATTAAAATGATGAAAATGATTGATTATGATAAACTAATGAACTCACCAACCTTTTGTTTGACACTTTAAAGCATGTTTATTCTCAGGTATGAAAGAAATCTTCCGTTGTGCATTTGTTCATTTTAAGAATATTACTTGGAGTCATTCATGACATATTTCAAAAGACGTTGCATTCGAGTTGTTAAGTTCATCAAGAATATTATGAAGTCATTTATAGTTTGGATATATTATGAAATGGTATGCATGCCGTCAACTTTCAATGTAATGAAAGTTTGTCTTTCAAAAATGAATGCAATGTTTGTAAAATGTTTCATATAGAGGTCAAGTACCTCGCGATGTAATCATATGTTATTGTATTCATCCTTATGGATTAGGACGGATCGTCTCAATTATTAAGTAATTTTGGGTAATAATAACACTAAAGGAATTAACACAGCTATGTGTTTAACGTTTACTCAGTTTCCGAGAGTTTTTCAGGTACATAACTATATGCAGCAATCTTTTCTTTCGTAGATGAAGTACGGTTAGTTCATCCTCTTCATTGAGGTGTTTTCAAGAATCATGAAAGGTTTGAATGCAGATTATAATCGTTAAGATACAAATGAGATTTAAGATGAAAGCAAGTGGAAAACTTGAAGAATTGTTTAGTTTCATATGTCATAATCAATATTTTAATTCATTTTAATTGTCCAATATTGGTAGTCCTCAGTTGATAGTCCATAGTTAACAGTCCAAAATTTCATATATAGTTTAATATATAATATTCAAATTAATTAATACGTATCGTGACCCGTGTACATGTCTCAGACTCAATCACAACTCAAAGTATATATATTATTATAGAATCAACCTCAACCCTAGCGAACTCGATCATTACAGCATATAGAGTGTCTATGGTTATTCTAAATAATATATATAGATGCATCGATATGATATGTCAAAACCTTGTATACGTGTCCCGATATTTAAAGTGTGTAAAATAAATAACAGAAATTAAATGACGATAAATAAATAGCGTAAAGTAAATAACAGAAATTAAATGACAATAAATAAAATTGCGAGAATTAAAATTACGATAAATAAATTGCAATAAATAAATGTAATAAGGAATTAACAGTTAGCTAGGAACAGTTAGCTAGGATTTTCTTAGCGTGGATTCTTAACAAAATTTCTCATAGTTAATTTGTTTGTTTCTAACAAATTTTATTTTTGTCCAATGTTTTCTTCATTATGCCACTTGTTGGATTCTGGTGAGTCAAAATCCAATTATGAAATTGAATGAAAATGGTTATTCTGTAGTGAACGGATACGTATATCTTGTGGATGTAAGTAGGATAGTAAATGACCGTTGAATCAAATTCAAAGAATATACATTTTAACTTATTAATGTGAAATCTAAATATTCCTCGGGTATTACCTACCCGTTAAAATATTTTCATCATTAACAGTTTGTACGAAAGAATTTTTAATTACAATCTTTATGAAAACATATATACATGTATATTTTCTTCAGATGTAATCATGGATTTAATGAGTCAATATGATATTAAACTCATTTGATTTACCGTTAGAACAGAATCTATATAATCTCTAAAATATTAGAGATTACATAATTGCCATGTAGAACGAAGATAAAGGATGTAGAACGATACGTAGAACGAAGATCATGCTTGGGGTATAGATTGTTGTATTGTGGCGTGTAGTGTTGATGGTACGGGTGCTGTTGCTGGTGGTTCTGTTGGTGTCGGTGATGTTGCTGAAACTGGTAAATTTTGCACCATATTCTCCAAATTGATTACTCGAGCGCGAAATTTGTTGACTTCTTCGATTACTCCGGGATGATTGGCGGTTGGAACAAGCGGATGAATAAGGTTTAGAATTTTAGATAGAATATAATCGTGGCTAGATATTCGGGAAATAAGGGTGAAAATGGTGTTTCGGACTGGTTTGCCGGTAAGTGCTTCAGGTTCTTCATCAAGAGGTGAATTCGTTTAGTAGAAGGGATCACCTTCTGCGCGTCTCCATTGATTGAGGAGGCTATGAACCTATCAGATGAATTGGGGATGGCTGATTGGTTGATTCATTCTGGTGACACTGCTTTCGGAGCTTAGGTGAAACTCCATATCGGAATAGCTGTCGAAATCCGAGGAATTCGAACTGGTTGAGGGATTCATCTCGTACGATTAGATGAATGATTTTCGATAAGAAATAGATTATAGTATGAAGATTAGTACCCTGCAATACATAATTTACATATGCATATATAATACTAAAATCCCATAAGTTACGGAGGAATCTACGGAAGCTGTCAGGCAAAGGTAACAATAACAGATACGCTAAGATATGAATTTATCTATACACTAACTATGCAATAAAGGCAGTAAGGCGTGTCTAGACTTTAAGGATGAAAAGCAAATAATTTTCGACACTAAATGATAAGCAAAACTTTTGACATGCAGACAAGGTCGAAGTCCAGACCCACTAATGCATCTAAACAACTAACAGTTAGACACACTAATGCAAGACCTGGTTCGCTAAGTCCACCGCTCTGATACCACATGAAGCAACCCGTCCTAATCCATAAGGACGAATACAATAACATATGATTACATCGAGAGGTATTTGACCTCTATATGATACATTTTACAAACGTTGCATTTGTTTTTAAAAGACAACCTTTCATTACATCAAAAGTTGACAGCATGCATACTATTTCATAATATATCCAACTATAATTGACTTAATATTAATCTTGATGAACTCAACGACTCGAATGCAACGTCTTTTGAAATATGTCATGAATGACTCCAAGTAATATCTCTATAATGAGCAAATGCAAAGCGGAAGATTTCTTTCATACCTGAGAATAAACATGCTTTAAGGTGTCAACCAAAAGGTTGGTGAGTTCATTAGTTTATCATAACAATCATTTCAATATTTTAATATACCACAAGATTTCATTTCCAATTCTCATAAATATACGTCCCATGCATAGAGACAAAAATAATCATTCATATGGTGAACACCTGGTAACCGACATTAACAAGATGCATTTAAGTATATCCCCTATCATTTCGGGAAATTCTTCGGACATGATAAAAACAACATCGAAGTACTAAAGCATCCGGTACTTTGGATAGGGTTCGTTAGGCCCAATAGATCTATCTTTAGGATTCGCGTCAATTAGTAGATCGGTTTACTAATTCTTAGGTTACCAAGCAAAAGGGGCATATTCGGCTTCGATCATTCACCCATATAATGTAGTTTCATTTACTTGTGTCTATTTCGTAAAACAGTTATAAAAACAGCGCATGTATTCTCAGTCCCAAAAATATATATATTGCAAAAGCATTTAAAAAGGAGCAAATGAAACTCACAATACTGTATTTTGTAGTAAAAATACATATGACAACATTGAATAATGCAGGGTTGACCTCGGATTCACGAACCTATATCATTTGTGTATTCATTAATATATATAATCGTAATCGAATAAATATATTTTATTAATAGTGATATAATTTTTATATTAATAACTTATATATATTTCATTATTTAATTAAATGTATTCATTTTGTATATAAAAATATTATTATAGTTAAGTTATGTATATTAAATATACCTTTATGTAATTACTCTTTTGTTTAAAAAATACTAGTTATAATAACACTAGGATAATTATACTGATTATAATAATAATTTTCATAGTACTAATAATATTTAGGATAGTATAAATAATAGTTTTTATAAAAATATAGATTTAAAGTAATTATACTTTTAGTAATAATTATATTAATTTTCAATAATAATAGTACTTGTTAATGATTTTTATGTTAACGAAAGTGGTAATATTAATAATAATACTTACGTCAATATTAATAATACTAATAATTTTAAAATGATATTAATACTAGTATTAATGAAAATACTAATAAGTTTTATTATTTTCTTAAAAGTAATAATAATAATAATAATATATAAAGGATACAGTTTATAATAATCTCAATAATACTTATAAATATAATAATGTTAATATCATTCTTAATACTTATAAATATAAATATGCTATTATTAATAGTAATAGTTATAATACTTAACAACAACATCAATAATATTAATCATCATATTAATAACGATGCTTAAAATGATAAAATTAACAATAATTATATAAATAATACTCATACTAATACTAATTATAGTAAATATTATAACACCTATAAATATGGTAGTAATAATAATAATTATTTATAAGTATGGTAATAATAACAATAATACTAGTAACATTAATAATAATAATAATAATAATAATAATAATAATAATAATAATAATAATAATAATAATTGTAATAATAATAATAATAATAATAATAATAATAATAATAATAATAATAATAATAATAATAATAATAATAATAATAATAATAATAATAATAATAATAATAAAAATAAAAGAAAGTAGACTACCTTCAAGAAAATCACCCAAAAAAAAATACTGCCTCATCAGGGACTCGAACCCTAGACCACTCGCTAACCCGAACCAACACCTAACCAATACGCTGGTAATGCTTTTTCTGATTCTTATTCATTCCTAATTTATTTAAGCGGTTTTATGTTCCCATATCTGTAGTGACCCGAACTTTTCCATGTTTATATATATTAAATGGATTTATATGATTAAGTGTTTCCAACATGTTAAGCAATCAAACTTGTTAAGACTTGATTAATTGAAATAGGTTTTTAATCCTTCTAACTTGACTTTTAAAATCAACTAAACACATGTTCTATATCTATATGATATGCTAACTTAATGATTTAAAACCAGAAAACACGAAAATCACCGTAAAATCGGACATACGCCGTCGTAGTAACACCGCGGGCTGTTTTGGGTTTGATAATTAAAAACTATGATAAACTTTGATTTAAAAGTTGTTCTTCTGGGAAAATGATTTTTCTTATGAACATGAAACTATATCCAAAAATTATGGTTAAACTCAAAGTGGAAGTATGTTTTTCAAAATGGTCATCAAGACGTCGTTCTTTCGACTAAAAATGACTACCTCTTACAAAAACAACTTGTAACTTATATTTCCAACTATAAACCTATACTTTTTCTATTTATATTCATAAAATAGAGTTCAATATCAAACCGTAGCAATTTGATTCACTCAAAACGGATTTAAAACGAAGAAGTTATGGGTAAAACAAGATTGGATATTTTTTTGATTGTTGTAGCTACGAGAAATATTGTAACAATTCTATACAAATCATATTCTAGCTAACTTATATTGTATTATACATGTATTCTAATATATTATATAATCTTGGGATACCATAGACACGTATGCAAATGTTTTGACATATCATATCGACCCATGTATATATATTATTTGGAACAACCATGGACACTCTATATGCAGTAATGTTTGAGTTAGCTATACAGGGTTGAGGTTGATTCCAAAAATATATATACTTTGATTTATGATCTAGCCTGAGACGTGTATACACTGGGTCGTGGATTGATTCAAGATAATATATATCAATTTATTTTTGTACATCTAACTATGGACAACTAGTTGTAGGTTACTAACGAGGACAACTGACTTAATAAAATCAAAACATCAAAATGTATTAAAAATGTTGTAAATATATTTTGAACATACTTTGATATATATATGTATATATTTGTTATAGGTTCGTGAATTGACCAGTGGCCAAGTCTTACTCCCGATGAAGTAAAAATCTGTGAAAATGAGTTATAGTCCCACTTTTAAAATCTAATATTTTGGGATGAGAATACATGCAATTTTATAAATATTTTACAAAATAGACACAAGTAAATTGTGACAACCCGGAGATTTCCGACCAAATTTAAACTTGATTTGTATTTGTTCTTGACACAATAAGCAAAACCTATTAAATTGAATCTCAAAAACTTTTGAACTTTGCACATGTAATTATTTAAACCTTTGACTATTCCCGACGATTCACGAACCATTGTTTAAAGGAGAATGAGTGTGCATATATATATATATATATATAAATATAATTGTATAATATTATTATTACTTTTAAAATTATTTATATTAATATCTATATCAGTATTATTAGTATCATTAATCTAATACGAAAATAGAACACATGTAATTTGTTATATCTTTATATCACTTGTATTATTAAATATTATTGTTATTATTAAGAATTATTAATTAATACTATTATTAGGAACTAATACTTCTTATTATTAATAACATTTTTATTATTAACATTATAATTAGTTATTATTACACTTATTATTATTATTGTTATTATTAATAACATCATATTATTATTATTACTACTAATAATAATATTATTATCAAAAAATATTATTATTATTATTATCATTGAAATTTATTATAATTATTATTATTAATAGTATTATTATTATGTTAGTAGTATTAATAATAATCGGTAAATTCATGACCACTTGTTCAAATCGGTTACATGTTTCATTCTTACTGTATTTAATTGGATTCCAATATCTAATACCAAGTACAAATCACGACTTTTATCACAATAACATCCAAAATCGGTTGAATGTCCTGATCAACTTTTTATTTGTTTTAACTTGTCTCTAATGTCCATTGTGAAGCATCATTGAATCAACTTGTTTCAATCATTAACATTGATCACTTTGCACCACACCTCCGGTTTAACCATCGGACCACAAAACACCTCCCTCATAAAAACCAAACCTCAATCTTGTTCGATCTCCTACGCCATATTTTATTTCTTTCTTTTCTTCTTCTTTGTTGCTTTTTGTGAACCATCTCTACCACCATTAACCTCATTTAACCTGTCACCAACGAGACCATTTTAAAACTCATACATCCATCACCTTATCGAACTACTACTCTTTAAGATAGGATAACCAACACCATTAAAGACTTTTATTCAATTGCAATTACCTTCTGTTTCTTGTTGAAAACAAACGCAAGTGAACATTGAAACCACCTAGTGTTTTCCTATCTTTGCAACTGAAACCCAAACACCATGGTTATGCTCTTACTACTTCACTGTTTCTGCATCCAAGCCACATTAAATATCACGAACACATCACCACTTTGACCATATTTCTTCTTGTTTTCTTTTTCGTGAAACCCACTCCAACACTCCGGTAAACTCCACCTTCACCCATCATTTAAACATCAATCACCAACTATTTTATATCTATTTCGGATTAAAGCAAACAACCCACCACCTTTTTAAGATATTTGATTCGAGATCAAACTATACTCGAACAAAACACCAAACATAATCATCACCTTCACGATAGTCTACTACGTACGGTATTATATTTTCTTGCAATCAACCCGTCATCCTAACTGCAGCAAAGTTGCTGCCATCAGACACCAAACTCACAATATTCAATCGAGAATTGGGTTGCTTTTGGACTTATAATACAACTTGGTTCCATAATAATAATATATAGGAGAACTATCAATGATTTATGTAACAACCCTGATTTAACTTTTATGCGTTTACATGTATTAAATGCGTACCTGATCTTCGGAGGGTTTTAATAATTAATATGGGTTGATATTAATTCGAATAAATATTTCGGATAATGAAATACGATAAAAACGATACGATTTTGATCATAGCTTTTTGAGCAACGAAACGCTCGGGTTTATTTTAATAATTAATTTTATTAATTATTAACTTTTTAAAATAATTAATTTATTGGGTTTTTAATAAATTAAACGATTGGTTGCGTTTAACGATCGGGTTAGCGTTCCGGGCCTTCGGTACGACTAAACGACACTTAAAACGAGCCACAAATACATGGAATTGCAAAACGAGAGTCCGGGACACCATGGTGGGTCCCAATCGGCCGAACCCACTCCCTCCCCCCTTATATTTTAAATTTTGTAACATAGAGGACTTGTTTGTAAGTATTATTAATTAAACCCTAATATAAATACTTAGTAGTACCCTAACTACTCAAACCCTACCCCATTCTTTTTATTCAGTGGACTTTTTTTGCTTCTCCTCTCCCTCCCAACCGTCGCCATTCATCACCATCACCATGCCTTCAATTTTCACTTTTTGATTAAACCTCGAACACGAAACTTGCAATTCACATCGTCCTCTACGTATTGGTGTGCTTTAATTGTTGATCAAAGGTATATTTACATAAACCCTAATCTTTAAAATCAGATTTTTGTTAAGTTTTCATGGATTAGGTTGTCTATTACTCAAGTCTTGATGTTTGATGAATACTAGATGCGATAAATTGCTCGTTGTGATTGTTTAATGCGAAAACCGAATTTTTTATTGTGTGATCAGTGAATTTTTGATTTTTCAAATGTATGATATTATGTTATAATCAGATTCTTTGCGAAAAACAATTGAGTTTAGGCTTTGGATTCGCTTGATTTCGTTTCCGTATGATTAAGTTATGTCGATTTGAATTATCGTTGTGTTTTTGTTGCTTGATCAGAAATCTGGTATTGATAGAAAACGAATTGGAATGTGAGACTTATACGAATGGAAAGATAATTTAAAAACACTCAAGTTAGACTAGGATATCATGTCGTTTGCTTATGTATAGCCCAAGATATGCTAGAATTATTGTAAATGTAGTTTTATACAGCACTTGCATGAAAATAACCTTGTATGATAAAATGTGTTAACTTATGTAATTAAAACTTTTCATATTTGAAAATTAGACAAAAGGTACTTCAGTTTTCATGTGGATATCATAGGCTAATTGTATCTAGATCTTCGGATAATCGCGTGCGAATGTGACTAATTAAATGAGAATCAAATCTGTAAATTGAACACGGTTTTGTACTCTGTAGATTTTGTATATTGATTGAGAATGTATGCTTCTGGGAAATGAAACTTAACATGATATGTGACTTATTGTTAGTTTATGTCAATCTCTGAAACCTTATGCATTGGGCACAATAGAGCCATACTTTATGTGAGTTCTGATTTGAGCTGAAAACTGAATGTTCAATTTGCACGAATAAACTGTACCAATTGGCTAAACAAAAGTTGCTAGATTTTTGAAATGTGTTACTTTGATTTGTCCTTGAACTATGGCCACTAGTCTTGTATCAATTTCATGTTCCTAACTCCGGTTATAGCCAAAATGAAATCAGTGCACGGTCAGAAACTGACTTGGTAAACCCCAAATGTACCCCTTCTGATTCCTGACTTTTAATTATCGTATGAGACCCTGGCCAGACTTTTTGGAATCTATTTTAATTCTATTTTTGATCTGGAGTTTTCCATGTTTATATGAATTTTGTACTATGAGATAATGTGCTAAGTATGCTACGTGTTCATGGATTTGGTGCACAACGATAAACTGAAATTGTGAAAATGATTATTCATGACCTAAAACGTATTGTATGACTTAGGTTTGACATGTTGAATATATACAATATTTGACATGAACCTACTGATGTTGACTTTAGTTGACCACATTGACCAAGTTTGACTTTCGGTTTGACTTCGGTTCACTTTGTTTGACTTGCATGATATAGTTGACTTTTACTTTAAATCGCGTCGAGTCGAGCAATAAGACAACGTATGCTATGAAACCACACTTCTTTAAGATACATATATTGACCAACCTAAATACATATACTTAGGTTACATTACTCGGGTCTAAACCGTACAAGTCGTTTGACTTTCATTTCGAGCTTTATTCAAAGGTGAGTCTACAGTCCCGCTTTTTATATATGTTTTCAGGAATGAGAATACACACTGTTATATTTACATTTTCAAATTGATTTATATTAACATGAGTACTACACATATGCATACTGAGTTTTGTTCAAAAACCCTCTAGCTTGAATACTTTTAATACCATCCGTGTAAGCACAATTTAGATGGACGGATCCGTTAGGTTGACAATCTCACCCGCTATAAAAACAGTGGTGCATTTACTTTGAACATTAAATACATTTGAACAAGTGTATGACATTTTAGGAGGTAAAGGTGGGTATAGTGGCTTCTATACTCGGATTAATGCTAGTATTCAGGTGCTCGGTGTATGCAGCGATAGAATCTCGTGGTCAAGGAAATTAAACTATTTTTCTGATAACTGTTTTTCAGATACTATACAACGATATTTAAACTGTGGTTTACGAGAAAATGAGATAAAACCTGACAGGGTGTTGTCTACAAATGATTGAAATTTGACATGGTAGCGTCAACAAACTTTTGAAATGAGAAACGGTGTTGCCTAAAAGCTTTAACATTAAACTTTGGTAGTCTTTCACTAGTAAACGTTTTCGAAATGTTATTTCTTAAACATACTATATTGTTTACCTAAAACCTGTAGATTCACTCAACATTATTGTTGACCCATTTTACGTGTTTTATTCTCAGGTATTAATTGCTTCCGCTGTAGAATATTGCTGTTACGTGGAAGTCAAGCCAAGCACTGGGACCAGAGTTAACATTCCGTTAAAGGGATTTGACGGGGTGTTACATTTGTTATCAGAGCTTTGGCTATAGAGAACTAGGATACATTAGTGTGTCTAACCGTAGGGCGCATTAGTGAAGTATAGTCTATAGTTGTGTGTCTTGGATGACTTTTATACACCATACCTGCACTATTCGCTTCACGATGCTCCATGTAGGGCTACACATTACACCACATACATATATGCCTTATACCATACAACATGGACTTGGACTAAATATACTATATCACGAAAGACATACGTACACACGAAGCCAGATTTAACTAAATTAAGTTGACTACGCTATCTTGAACTTATGGAGTGATGTCGAATGGATATATGAGATAGCGTAATGTAATGACCGGGATTACATTACGGTGACTCATATAGAAGTTCCAACATCGCAAAATAAGGAATTGGGAGCGAGTCAAGTAGGTTACTTGGATAAACACCGTTGTGAACACAAACTGTATAACCTTAAATATGAGTAGAGACTTACACTGTGCAAACTAATTGTTATTATAACTTATAAGTAACTTGTAAGCATGACACCACTCCTCACCGCTCGACACTTCCTGCCACCACCTATCACCACCCGTCACTACAAAGACACTACTTAAACATACTTGTCATCTCATACCACTACTCAGTACTGTTTATTGCTGCTAACTACTACTCCATGCTGCCTCTGACTGCTAGTCACGACTGATCGCTACTTCTCACTGCTTGTCATTACTAAATACTACTTACTATTACCCCTTGCTACTTGCTACTTGCTACTACTCAATACTAATCATTACTACTTACCACTACCAAGCACTACTCATCACCATTAACACATCCACGCTTTACTACTCACTACTGTGCATCACAACTCAATTCTGATACGTCTTTAGAGGAGGATTCCTGGTAATAGCCCGTACAATACGTAGTAGATATTGTCCACTCGATTTCCAACTTACCTATCATTCAGTCACCCGCCGATCATGATTTTGTTTCCCAACACGAGCCTACCGATTGATAACTATTATGCCATATTGGGTGCATTAGTATACATGTATATATACTCATGATGCGAGCATGCTATCTAATAACTTATTCGCCACCGCTATCATCACTACTTATCACCATCCATCGCTACTTATCGCTAACCCCATCACTCATTACTACTAGTAATACTACTTGTCATTATATCCTTTCTCATTCTGCCCCAACGTACTTTTCTTACGCAGCAATCATTTTCGTTATACCCACAAACATTACCAACCAGCTTTGAATGCATCGACGCAAACTACACTTCATCTGTTTCCCGCGAGGCACACACGTCTGGGAGATTGTACAACCCTTTTCGAATAAATATCAAATTTTGTTCGGGTTACCATTATACCTTATTCAATTTCGTTTTCCATGAAATTATTCACGAAACTACTCTTACTCACCGATCATAATGCTTATACATGATGTCAACACCGGTGCTGATGGAAGCCTTAACGCTAGAGAAATTGGTCACAACCTTTATAACCCTGTGCCTCCCTTAGACAACATGTACTTTATAGAACTATTGAATTGGGAAATTTTAACCTCGTGGTTGAAACAAACTGGTTATCTGACGATACAACCAAGGCAGCTACGACCAGAAGATTATTCGAATTTCTTTCACCAATAATAATAGTGTACGGAGAAGAGATCAGTACACCGTCATGTTACGCTAATTACTCGAAGGTCCAGAAGTACGTGATATGAGAATGTATCGCAATTCTAGCACATGTGATTAAAGATGAGCCGACATTTAAGAGACCTGAGTATTTCCCGACCATTAGAGATTGCCCTAAGGTTACATGTCCACCCCACCGTGAAGTTGATAAAGGGTTGAATGAGTCGAACATCCGATAATTTTACACGAATAATCTACTAAATGAGAATTTAACCTGTTACCTAAGAGTCAGAAGGACTCCTTGATACCGCTAGGCCAAAGGCCCTCAGATTAATTTGGTGCCAGCAGCTGCACCCGTTACGCGTACGATATACGGACTTGCACCTTTAGAACTACAAGAGCTTCCCGTGGTGAAGAACATCAGAGTTGTAATGCCCTAATTTGCGACCGGTACTAGAAGGTGGGTCACATAGCCATGAATTTCCGAGTTGGAGCTCCAGTCTTGTTTGTTAAGAAGAAGGATGGGTCGATGAGGTTGTGTATCGACAATAGAAAATTGAACAAGTTGACAATCAAGAATCGGTATCCGCAACCGAGAATTGATGCCTTATTTGATCAGCTACAGGGATCCAATTGTTATTCGAAGATTGATTTGAGATCCGGGTATCACCAATTGAGAGTCAAAGAAGTTGATGTCCCGAAGACAGCATTTAGAACACGTTATGGACATTATGAGTTTACAGTGATGTCGTCTGGTTTGAAAAAGACACCGGTAGTGTTTCGGGACCTCATGAACCGTGTGTGTGTAAGCCATACATAGATAAATTCGTCATTGTATTTATTGATGATATATTAGTGTACTCCAAGAACAGAGAAGAGCACGAGCAGCATCTACGTTCGATATTGACTATGCTTAGAGAAGAGCAGTTATATGCAAAGTTCTTCAAGTGTGACTTTTGGTTACCTGAAGCACAATTTCTTGGTCATGTTGTAGGGGCCAATGGAATACAGGTCGATCCAGCAAAGATTGAGTCAGTTAAGAATTGGGAAACTCCAAAGACGCCAACTCAGGTCCGGTAATTTTTGGGTCAAGCTGGTTACTACCGGAGATTCATCAAAGGATTCTCTAAGATAGCCCGATCATTAACCGCGTTGACTCATAAGGGCAAGAAGTATGAGTGGTCAGAACTGCAAGAGTCTGCATTTCAGTTGTTGAAAAAGAAGTTAACAACCGCACCAGTATTGTCTCTACCCGAGGGAAGTGAAGATTTTGTTGTTTATTGTGATGCCTCACGTCAAGGAATGGGTTGCGTGCTTATGCAACGAAATAAGGTTATTGCTTATTGATCGCGTTAGTTAAAGATTCACGAGTAGAACTACACTACGCACGACCTTGAGTTAGGAGCTGTTGTCTTTGCACTTAAAATGTGGAGACACTACCTATTTGGAACCAAGTTCACTATCTTCACTGACCATAAGAGTTTACAGCACATATTCGATCAGAAGCAGCTCAACGTGAGACAGTGACGTTGGATGGAACTACTTAACGATTATAACTGCGAACTTCAATACCATCCAGGCAAGGCGTATGTTGTGGCAGATGCCTTGAGCAGAAAGAAGCGAGAGAAACCTCTTAGGGTTAACGCGCTTAACATAGTTGTCCGTACGAATCTCACATCACAAATCCGCGAAGCACAACAAGAAGCCATGAAACAAGAGAATGTTGATGTTGAATTTCTCAAAGGGATGGACAAGAAGTTTGACATCAAGGAGGAAGGAACACGGTACTTTGCTAACCGAATTTGGGTACCAAAGTTCGGTGGATTGAGAGAACTAGTGTTGGAGGAAGCACACAAGTCGAGATACTCAATTCATCTGGGATTAGATAAGATGTACCAGGATTTGAAGGCGTTTTATTGGTGGCCGAATTTGAAAGCTGACATTGCTACTTATGTCGGGAAGTGCTTGACTTGCGCTAAAGTCAAGGCTAAGCATCAGAAGCCATCAGGATTATTAATTCAACCAGAGATTCCCAAGTGGAAGTGGGAAGGAATTTCCATAGACTTCATTACGAAACTGCCGAGAATGGCAGGAGGTCACGATACTATTTGGGTTATCGTGGATCGTCTCACTAAGTCAGCACACTTTTTACCGATAAGGGAAACTGATAAAATGGAGAAGTTGGCTCAGATCTACATTAAGGAAGTCGTCTCTAGGCATGGAGTGCCTATATCCATTATATCTGACCGCGACAGCAGATTTACTTCCAGGTTTTGGCAATCGTTACAGAAAGCAATGGGGACCCGTTTAGATATGAGTACAGTATATCACCCCTAGACGGATGGCCAGAGCGAACGAACTATTCATACTTTTGAGGACATGTTGAGAGCGTGTGTCATTGATTTCGGAAATGGATGGGATAAGTATTTACCACTAGCTGAGTTCTCATACAATAACAGCTACTATGCAAGCATTACAGCTGCACCTTTCAAGGCATTATATGGAAGAAAGTGTAGATCTCCCGTTTGTTGGAGCGAGTAGGGAGATAGTCAGTTGACAGGCCCTGAGATTATTCAGGAGACAACTGAGAAAGTTCTACAGATTCAGGAACGATTGAGAATGGCTCAAAGTCGTCAAAAGAGTTACGTCGATGTTAGGCGGAAGGACATAGAGTTCCAAGTTGGTGACAAGGTTATGCTTAAGGTATCACCTTGGAAGGGTGTTGTACGATTTGAGAAATGAGGTAAACTGAGTCCTAGATATGTTGGACCGTTTGAGATAACTGAAAGAGTTGGACCAGTAGCTTACAGATTGGAACTGCCACAAGCACTCAGCGGTATTCATGACGTTTTCCATGTATCCAATCTAAATAAGTGCCTAGCCGATGATAATTTGATTATCCCTTTAGAGGAACTACGTATCGACGACAAACTTCATTTCATTGAGGAACTTGTTGAAATCTTGGGCCGTGAGGTCAAACAGTTGAAGCAAAGCAGAATTCCTATCTTTAAAGATCGGTGGAACGTGAGAAGAGGACCAGAGTTCACGTAGGAGCGTGAAGACCAGATGAGGCTGAAATATCCGCAACTGTTTCCCGAGGAAACTACTTCAGTGGACGATCACTAAAATTTCGGGACGAAATTTTCAATAACAGGTGGGTAATATAAAAACCCTGATTTTTCCGTTACTTCTGTTAACCTTCCGTTAGTTTATTTAACGGCGATTATTTAACTTTTATGCATTTACGTGTATTAAATGCGTACCTGATCTTCGAAGGGTTTTAATAATTAATATGGGTTGATATTAATTCGAATAAATATTTCGGATAATGAAATACGATAAAAACGATACGATTTTGATCATAGCTTTTTGAGCAACGAAACGCTCGGGTTTATTTTAATAATTAATTTTATTAATTATTAACTTTTTAAAATAATTAATTTATTGAGTTTTTAATAAATTAAATGATTGGTTGCGTTTAACGATCGGGTTAGCGTTCCGGGCCTTCGGTACGACTAAACGACACTTAAAACGAGCCACAAATTCACGGAATTGCAAAACGAGAGCACGGGACACCATGGCGGGTCCTAATCGGCCGAACCCCACTCCCTCCCCCCTTATATTTCTAAATTTTGAAACTTAGAGGACTTGTTTGTAATTATTATTAATTAAACCCTAATATAAATACTTAGTAGTACCCTAACTACTCAAACCCTACCCCATTCTTTTTATTCAGTTGACTTTTTTTTACTTCTCCTCTCCCTCCCAACCGTCGCCATTCATCACCATCACCATGCCTTCAATTTTCACTTTTTGATTAAACCTCGAACACGAAACTTGCAATTTACATCGTCCTCTACGTATTGGTGTGCTTTAATTGTTGATCAAAGGTATATTTACATAAACCCTAATCTTTAAAATCAGATTTTTGTTAAGGTTTCATGGATTAGGTTGTCTATTGCTCAAGTCTTGATGTTTGATGAATACTAGATGCGATAAATTGCTCGTTGTGATTGTTTAATGCGAAAACCGAATTGTTTATTGTGTGATCAGTGAATTTTTGATTTTTCAAATGTATGATATTATGTTATAATCAGATTCCTTGCGAAAAACTATTGAGTTTAGGCTTTGGATTCGCTTGGTTTCCGTATGATTAAGTTATGTCGATTTGAATTATCGTTGTGTTTTTGTTGCTTGATCAGAAATCTGGTATTGATAGAAAACGAATTGGCATGTGAGAATTATACCACTGGAAATATAATTAAAAAACACTCAAGTTAGACTAGGATATCATGTCATTTGCTTATGTATAGCCCGAGATATGCTAGAATTAGTGTAAATGTAGTTTTATACAGCACTTGCATAAAAATAACTTTGTATTATAAAATGTGTTAACTTCTGTGATTAAAGCTTTGCATATTTCAAAAATATACAAAAAGTAATTCATCTTTCATGTGGATATCATACGCTAATTGTATATAGATCTTCGGATAATCGCGTGCGAATGTGACTAGCTAAATGAGAATCGAATCTGTAAATTGAACACGGTTTTGTACTCTGTGGATTTTGTATATTGATTGAGCATGTATGATTCTGGTAAATGAAACGTAACATTATATGTGACTTATTGTTAGTTTATATCAATCTCTGAAACCTTATGCATTGGGCACAATAGAGCCATACTTTATGTGAGTTCTGATTTGAGCTGAAAACTGAATGTTCAACTTTCACGAATAAACTGTACCAATTGGCTAAACAAACGTTGCTAGATATTTGATATGTGTTTCTTTGATTTGTCCTTGAACTATGGCCACTGGTCTTGTATCAATTGCATGTTCCTAACTCCGGTTATAGCCAAAATGAAATCAGTGCGCGGTCAGAAACTAACTTGGTAAACCCCAAATGTACCCCTTCTGATTCCAGACTTTTAATTATCGTATGAGACCCTGGCCAGACTTTTTGGAATCAATTTTAAGTCTATTTATTATATGGAGTTTTCCATATTTATGTGAATTTTTTACTATGAGATAATGTGCTAAGTATGCTACGTGTTCATGGATTTGGTGCACAACGATAAACTGAAATTGTGAAAATGATTATTCATGACCTAAAACGTATTGTATGACTTAGGTTTGCCATGTTGACCAATATTTGACATGAACCTACTGATGTTGACTTTAGTTGACCACATTGACCAACGTATGCTATAGTTGACTTTGTTTGACTTGCATGATATAGTTGACTTTTACTTTAAATCGCGTCGAGTCGAGTAATAAGACAACGTATGCTATGAAACCACACTTGTTTAAGATACATATCTTGACCAACCTATATACATATACTTAGGTTACATTACTCGGGTCTAAACCGTAGAAGTCGTTTGTCTTTCATTCCGAGCTTTATTCAAAGGTGAGTCTACAGTCCCGCTTTTTATATATGTTTTCAGGGATGAGAATACACGCTGTTTTATTTTCATTTTCAAATTGCTTTATATTGACATGAGTACTACACATATGCATACTGAGTTTTGTTCAAAAAGCCTCTAGCTTGAATACTTTTAATACCATCGGTGTAAGCACAATTTAGATGGACGGATCCGTTAGGTTGACAACCTCACCCGCTATAAAAACAGTGGTGCATTTACTTTGAACATTAAATACATTTGAACAAGTGTATAATATTTTAGGAGGTAAAGGTGGGTATAGTGGCTTCTATACTCGGGTTAATGCTAGTATTCAGGTGCTCGGTGTATGCAGCGATAGAATCTCGTGGTCAAGGAAATTAAACTATTTTTCTGATAACTGTTTTTCAGATACTATACAACGATATTTAAACTATGGTTTACGAGCAAATGAGATAAAACCTGACAGGGTGTTGTCTACAAATGATTGAAATTTGACATGGTAGCGTCAACAAACTTTTGAAATGAGAAACGGTGTTGCCTAAAAGCTTTAACATTAAACTTTGGTAGTCTTTCACTAGTAAACGTTTTCGAAATGTTATTTCTTAAACATACTGTTTGTTTACCTAAAACCTGTAGATTCACTCAACATTATTGTTGACCCGTTTTGGGTGTTTTATTCTCAGGTATTAATTGCTTCTGCTGTAGAATATTGCTGTTACGTAGAAGTCAATCCAAGCACTGGGACCAGAGTTAACATTCCGTTAAAGGGATTTGACAGGGTGTTACAATTTAAAGGGGATAAGTTACAATTGAATGGCCGGCAGTGTGGTGTCCTACAATTCTAATTTTAAAACAACAAGAAGACAAAGTGTAACACACTATGATGAGTATCCAATGCACCCTACTTATATTTTCAACCGTTCCACTAAAGCAATCGAATATTTAATTTTTTTTAATTTGGGCCGAGCTTTCCTTTTTCTCACTTGGGGCTCATGGATCAGCTTAACAGGCTTATCAAGATTGGTCCACATACTAAGGTTTCCATTCCTAATTATATTCTAGTAATCGATCTCCTTCTATATTTTGTTAAAACGTCATCTGATTCTGCTTCAGCTTATATTCCATTTGCATATTCTATTTCCATTCATTTTATTCGAAACCACAACAAACTTCACCGCCACACTTTTCTGCTGCAGCCATATTATTACTTATGCTCTTGTTAAAACTAAAATACTGATTATGGTGGCAAGGATTGAGACGTTGGATTGCGATTAAAGATGATGATTATATTATGATAGACGATGGCATCCACAGCTATAAAGCTGAACCTGTTGTGTTGTGGTGAACAAATGGGGTATTCAAGAACGTGTGTTTCCAGTTCTTCATATTTCTTCCAGCCGCCCCAATTAATTTATATCATATAAAATGGACTCTTTAATCATATTATTACTTGGGGCGTAAACAATCAGGTTGGGCCAAGAATGTTATGTTTGTCTGTCGGGCCGTTGGTTCACCTTTCCTGCTTCTTGCTCGATTACAACTCATAGAGTTGTTACGTTTGTTTTCTATTACAAAATGGTATGATGGTGATATTTGGGTTTAAGTTTAAGAAGAAAGACAAAACGGGTTCATACATGATATATGATTATCAATACAAATTATTTCATGAAAGTAACAAGTGGTTCGTTGGTTTGAATGAGTGGTTGTGAAACAAGAGGACGAGGGATCGAGCCTGGGCGGTGGCGTTTTATTTTAAAAAAACTTGTCTTCAAAGGTTGTACTTTGTTATTTTATTACCATTATTATTATTATTGTTATTATTATTAGTTATCATTTATTATTATTATTATCATAATTATAATTATGATTATTATCATTATTATTATTATGACTAATTATTATCATTACTAGTAGTATCATTTTTATTGATATTATTATTATTATTATCACATCATTATTATTAATATAAGTAATATTATTATTATTAGGGATATAATTATTAATATTATTAGGCGTATCATTATTAGAAAAATTATTATTATTAAAAGTAACATTAATCTTTAAAATTATCATTTTAATTATTATTATTATTATCATTGTTTTAGTAATATTATAATAAAAAAATGGTATTTATATAAAAATATATTTTTACATATATATCCTAACTATATTAATATTACATATTGATTTAAATAAAATGTTATTATTATAAAATATTAACTAAGTTATATATAATAGATAAATACCTTTTAATATAATCATATATATATATATATATATATATATATATATATATATATATATATATATATATATATATATATATATATATATATATATATATATATATATATATATATATATATATATATATATATATATATAATTATCTAAAATATATAAAAAGGTATAATTAAAATTAGAAAGTATATTAAAATTAATATATAAAACTTGTTTAATTATTATTATATGTGTTAATATATATATATATAAATGATATAGGTTCGTGAATCCGAGGTCAACCCTACATTTTGTTCAATGTCGTCATATGTATTTTTACTACAAAATACAGTATGGTGAGTTTCATTTGCTCCCTTTTTAAATGCTTTTGCAATATTTATTTTGGGACTGAGAATACATGCGCTGCTTTTATAAATGTTTTACGAAATAGACACAAGTAATCGAAACTACATTCTATGGTTGGATTATCGAATCGAATATGCCCCTTTTTATCATGTCCGATGTGAGTCCCGGAATGATGGGGATATTCTATATGCATCTTGTTAAGGTCGGTTACCAGGTGTTCAATCCATATGAATGATATTTTTGTCTCTATGCATGGGACGTTTACTTATGAGAAATCTTGTGGTCTATTAAAATGATGGAAATGAATGTTTACGATAAACTAATGAACTTACCAACCTTTTGGTTGACACTTTAAAGCGTGTTTATTCTCAGGTACGAAAGAAATCTTCCGCTGTGCATTTGCTCATCTTAGAGATATTACTTGGAGTCATTCATGACATATTTTAAAAGACGTTGCATTAGAGTCGTTGCGTTCATCAAGATTATTATTAAGTCTATTATAGTTAGATATATTATGAAATGGTATGCCTGCCGTCAACTTTCGATGTAATAAAAGATTTTCTTTTCAAAAACGAATGCAATGTTCGTAAAATGTATCATATAGAGGTCAAGTACCTCGCGATGAAATCAACTGTTGTGAATCGTTTATAATTGATATGGACTTCGTCCGAATGGATTAGGACGGGTCTCTACAGTTGGTATCAGAGCGGTGGTCTTAGTGAACCAGGTTTTGCATTAGTGTGTCTAACTGATAGTCGTTAGGATGCATTATTGAGTCTGGACTTCGACCATGTCTGCATGTCAAAAGTTTTGCTTATCATTTTTGTCAGAAATCATCTGCTTATCATCCTTAGGAAATTACCTGCTCATTATTTTAGTCTAGACACGTTTTACTGCATTGACTGCATGAATAGTGTATAGACAAAATTCATATCTTAACGTATCTGACAATTCATATCTTAGCGTATCTGTTACTGTAGACCTTCCCTGATATCTCTCGTAAATTCCTCCTTAATTTAAGGGATCCTGGTACTATATATATCTATGAAAATTATGCATTGAGAATACCATCCAACTATCAATTGCTGTCACTAAACTCTTCATACCAAAAATCTTTCCTGAGATCGCGTAAGATGGCCTCTACGAATCAACCAAGTTCCTCTGACTCCGAAGATAGCGTGACAGGAGCACACCAACCAATCAACTACCATGATTACTGGAGAAAATGGGGGTGGGTTCGCGACATACCTACCCTATGGAGAAGGGAAGAAGGTACTCCATATCATGAATGGAATCTACCACCTAACCTTGGAGTACTTGACCCGCTCACTGACAAACCCTTTCGCAACACCGTTTATACCCTTTTTGCAAGAATTTTTCGTCTTGCAGCTACTATTAATAGAACTAGAGAAGATATCCAACCTCTACCTCACACTGATAATCAACCAGGGTTAGTAGAAGAAGTTAGAGAACTCCGAGCTCGAGTATTAACTTTAGAGAGCACGGTATACAATTTACAAGCACCAGCAGCATCACCAACACCAGTAACGTCACCAGCCTTGGCACCAGTACCACCAACAACCCAAGTTTCAACAATTCATGCCTCAACATCTCATTCTGTACCTCGAGTATAATCATCATTCTACGAATCGTTCTACATCATTTATCTTCGTTCAACATGACGATTATGTAATTTCCAATGTTTTAGAGATTATATATTCTTGTTCTAACGGTAAATCAAATGAGTTTAATATCATATTGACTCATTAAATCCATGATTACATCTGAAGAAAATATATATGTATATATATTTTCATAAAGATTGTAATTAAAAATTCTTTCGTACAAACTGTTAATGATGAAAATATTTTAACGGGCAGGTAATACCCGAGGAATATTTAGATTTCACATTAATAAGTTACACTGTACATTCTTCGAATCTGATTCAGCAGTCAATTACCATCCTACTTACATCCACAGATATACGAATTTGATTCAACACAGAATAACCATTTTTATTCAATTTCATATTTGGATTTTGATTTATTAAAATCCAACAAGTGGCATAATGAAGAACACATTTGACAAAATAAAAATTTGATAGAAACAAACAAATTTACTACGAAATTTTTGTTAAGAATCCACGCTAACTGTTCCTAGCTAACTGATTACATTTTATTTATCGCAGTTTATTTATCGCAATTTAATTATCGTAATTTTATTTATCGTCATTTAATTTCTGTATTTATTTTACGCACTTTAAATATCGGGACACGTATACAAGGTTTTAACATATCATATCGACGCATATATATATATATTATTTGGAATAACCATGGACACTCTATATGCAGTAATGATCGAGTTCTCTATACAGGGTTGAGGTTGATTCTACAATAATATATATACTTTGAGTTGTGATCGAGTCAGAGACATGTACACAGGTCACGATACGTATTATTTAATTCGAATATTATATATTAAACTATGTATGAATTATTGAATTGCTAACTGTGGACTATTGACTGAGGACCAACATTGGACAATTAAAATGAATTAAAATATTGATTATAACATATGAAACTAAATAATTCTTCAAGTTTGCCACTTGATTTCATCTTAAACCTCATTTGTATCTTCACGATTACATTCTACGTTCAAACCTTTCATGATTCTTGAAAACACCTCAATTTAGAGAATAAACCAACCGCACTTCATCTACGGAAGAAAAGATTGATGCACCTGAAAACACTCAGAACCTGAGTAAATGTTTAACATGTATCTGTGCTAACTCCTTTGGCTTTGTTATTACCAAAAATAACATTGCAATTCTTTTTCAAATTAGTCAATTTTGTCACAGCTCCAGCAAGTCAACTTCGATTTTCATTTGGATTAACCTTATTATAATCTTGATATATATATACGTGCTCTTTTATTGTTATCGGGGAACCTTTTATATCCCACCATATTATCAGTAGAGTTACTAGCAACCTCGTTGCTCCTTGGCTTAAATCTCTCTGACAAATCACTATATTTATCTATTGAAGTCTTATCATATACTCATCCGCATCTTGCAACGAGAACTGCCATACCAATTATCGGGAATCAGCAATCAGTACTTTGAAAACTCACAGCATATCTACATCAATAGTTATATGTATAACATTTATCTCTTAGAATTATGATCTTTCATTCTGAAATTCTGAAAAGCACTCAGTCTACAAATCAATACTCTGAATGTTGAAAAAGCTGAATGAAGCAGCAGAAACCGTAGACAACTGTAAACGACCTTAATCATCAGAAGTTTGATGATAAAGAATAGTATGTTGGAAAAGCTCAGAAAAGTTGGAATTGGAAAACAGATTGAGCTAACCACGAAGGAGACCAAGGACAAATACAAGGACCATACCCTATATTCAAAGAATCCAGGTAATTCTGGATCCATTGAAATCTTTAGAGAATATGTTGCTCCAAAGTCATGTTAAAATCTTGCGGAAAATTTTTCTTCATCAACCTTCAAACTTGAAAATTCCAAAATTTCTTCATAAATATCTTCGATATTTCTGATGATATTTTCATAAATATTCTCGTCCAAAATTATATACCTCTTCGTGCTTCCTGTGTTTCATTATATTGGAAACTTCTGCAAAATCTAAGTGTAATTTATGAATGAATTCTGGAGAAATGTAAAGAAATTGATGCATGAGTTAGTATAATATAATGACACTTGATCAACGTGATTATATTACAGTAAGTCATGTTGAGTTTCTAATGGCACATGATGATTCACAGATCATAACGTCATCATGTGCCATGTTACATTACTCTTTCATTCTGCTTAACTTCTGAACATATCAAGAACATGTTATCTTGATAGTTCTATCATTTCTCTTGAACTCTGGTAATTTAACCAATTAAAATCGTGCTATTACAATTTTTCTCTTAGAACATTAGTCATGTTCATTTGAAACTTCATACCTACAAATTCTGGAGTATTATTCGCTTGACTTAAAGTCGGGAAGAGAAAACCAAATTATGAAACTCCAAAATATAAGGGGGAATATAAAGCTCGATAACAACACATAAATTACAAACCGTGTATATCAATGTTTATCGCAACATAAAGACACGGGAGAATTAAAAACATTATAACCCCAAGGGCGAAGTAGAAGAAAACAGATTCCTTCGGTGGAAGTTGGAAAAGGAGAATGATTGTTGCGATAGTTAGGATAAGGACAAGGATCAGAACTGGATTAAGCATTTTTACAAACTTTAGAAGTATGGATTAAAGAAGAAAGTATAGGGATGGTGAAAATAATAAAATGGAAGAAGTAAATTTATAATGGAAATATCAGACAGAGTAATCGAGGCAGATCACCGTATTTAATTATAGCGATCTTAATTTCCTTATTCGCCGAAGAATCAAATCTTTTAGATTTCGAAGATTTTATTCAAATCCCTTGAATTCCGGAATTCAACCTAAATTCAACCCTGACTCTGTCAAAAGTTAAGAAAAATCTTTACTTTTCCTACTTCAATCTTTTGCGATAGCTTCACTCATACACTTCAAGTAACCGAATCGTTTAATCTATATTACTCGGTAATGATAAAACTCTATTTACCACCCATATTCGCCAGGAAAACATTTTTATTGTTAGCCATGATGACCTCACTCAAATTTCGGGACGAAATTTCTTTAACGGGTAGGCACTGTGATGACCCGAAGATTTTCGACCAAATTTAAACTTGATTTGTATTTGATCTCGACACAATAAGCAAAACCTATTAAATTGAATCTCAAAAACTTTTGAACTTTGCTCATTTAATTGTTTAAACATTTGACTATTCCCGACGATTCACGAACCATTGTTTGAAGGAGAATGAGTGTGCATATATATATAAATATAAGTGTATAATATTATTATTACTTTTAAAATTATTTATATTAATATCTATATCAGTATTATTAATATCATTAATCTAATACGAAAATAGAACACATGTAATTTTTTATATCTTTATATCACTTGTATTATTAAATATTATTGTTATTATTAAGAATTATTAATTAATACTATTATTAGGAACTAATACTTCTTATTATTAATAACATTTTTATTATTAACATTATCATTAGTTATTATTACACTTATTATTATTATTGTTATTATTAATAACATCATATTATTATTATTACTACTAATAATAATATTATTATCAAAAAATATTATTATTATTATTATCATTAAAATTTATTATAATTATTATTATTAATAGTATTATTATTATGTTAGTAGTATTAATAATAATCAGTAAATTCATGACCACTATATTTCATTCTTACTGTATTTAATTGGATTCCAATATCTAATACCAAGTACAAATCACAACTTTTATCACCATAACATCCAAAATCGGTTGAATATCCTGATCAACTTTTAATTTGTTTTAACTTGTCTCTAATGTCCATTGTGAAGCATCATTGAATCAACTTGTTTCAATCATTAACTTTGATCACTTTGCACCACACCTTCGGTTTAACCATCGGACCACAAAACACCTTCCTCATAAAAACCAAACCTCATTCTTGTTCGATCTCCTACGCCATATTTTCTTTCTTTCTTTTCTTCTTCTTTGTTGTTTTTCGTGAACCATATCTACCACCATTAACCTCATTTAACCCGTCACCAACGAGACCATTTTAAAACTCATACATCCATCACCTTATCGAACTACTACTCTTTAAGATAGGATAACCAACACCATTAAAGACTTTTATTCAATTGCAATTACCTTCTGTTTCTTGTTAAAAACAAACGCAAGTAAACATTGAAACCACCTATTGTTTTCCTATCTTTGCAACCGAAACCCAAACATCATGGTTATGCTCTTACTACTTCACTGTTTATGCATCCAAGCCACATTAAATATCACGAACACATCACCACTTTGACCATCTTTCTTTTTGTTTTCTTTTTCGTGAAACCCACTCCAACACCTCCGGTAAACTCCACCTTCACCCATCATTTAAACATCAATCACCAACTACTGCATATCTATTTTGGAATAAAGCCGACAACCCACCACCTTTTTGAGAATTTGATTCGAGATCAAACTATACTCGAACAAAACACCAAACATAATCATCACCTTCACGATAGTCTACTACGTACGGTATTATATTTTCTTGCAATCAACCTGTCATCCTAACTGCAGCAAAGCTGCTGCCATCAGACACCAAACTCACAATATTCACTCGAGAATTGGGTTGCTTTTGGACTTATAATACAACTTGGTTCCATAATAATAATATATAGGAGAACTATCAATGATTTAAAGGGGATAAGTTACAATTGAATGGCCGGCAGTGTGGTGTCTGAAAGGACCCGTTCATATACATTATAAACGATTCACAATAGTTGATTACATCGCGAGGTATTTGACCTCTATATGATACATTTTACAAACATTGCATTTGTTTTTAAAAGACAAACTTTCTTTACATCGAAAATTGACAGACATGTATACCATTTCATAATATCCACTATTCAACTATAAATTGACTTAATAATAATAATCTTTAATGAACTCAATGACTTGAATGCAACGTTCTTCGAAATATGCCATGAAAGACTCCAATTAATATCTTTAAAATGAGCAAATGCACAGCGGAAGATTTCTTTAATACTTGAGAATAAACATGCTTTAAAGTGTCAACCAAAAGGTTGGTGAGTTCATTAGTTTATCATAATCATTCATTTTCATCATTTTAATAGACCACAAGAATTTCATTTCTAGTTCTCATAAATATACGTCCCATGCATAGAGACAAAAATCATTCATATGGATTGAACACCTGGTAACCGACATTCACAATATGCATATAAGAATATCCCCATCATTCCGGGATCCTCCTTCGGACATGATATAAATTTCGAAGTACTAAAGCATCCGGTACTTTGGATGGGGCTTGTTGGGCCCAATAGATCTATCTTTAGAGTTCGCGTCAATTAGGGTATCTGTTCCCTAATTCTTAGATTACCAGACTTAATAAAAAGGGGCATATTCGATTTCGATAATTCAACCATAGAATGTAGTTTCGATTACTTGTGTCTATTTCGTAAAACAGTTATAAAAGCAGCGCATGTATTCTCAGCCCAAAAATATAAAGGGTAAAAAGACAAATGAAACTCACGCATATAAATATTGTAAAACAGTTAATAAAGCATTTGCATGTATTCTCAGCCCAAAATGTATATAAAAAGGGAATAATGAAACTCACCATACTGTATTTTGTAGTGAAAATACATATAACGTCATTGAACTAGTGCAAGGTTGGCCTCGGATTCACGAACCTAAATTAATTATATATAATTATATGTTGGTCAATATTTGTCTAACAATTAGGTCAGGTCATAGTGTACCACAATCCTAATGCTCGAGACTAATATGCAAAAGTCAACAAAAGTCAATTTGACTCAAAATGATTTCCAAAATTTATACATGATTATAATATATTTTAAATATCGTCGTTTTATATTTTTAAATATTTTTAAAAGATTTATTAGAGTAAATAATATAATTCATTTATTAATAAATAAAATTTTATATTAAAATTTATATAATAAAATATACTTTTATATATATTAAGTAATAAAATTTATAGGGTTCATTTAATATCATAAAGATAATATGATAGGTATTACTAAAGTAATTTATTACACGTAGTAAAATATGTTTGTATTACATATTTATTTGATAAAATAATATTTATAATGTTAGTAAGTAAAAGTTGTATTATTTTGTAATAATAATTATTATTATAAAAATATCAATATTTATAATTACTAAGATGATATTATGATAAAACGATAATTCTAATTATGATAACTTTAATATTTATGATAATTTTTAATATTATCTTTAAAATAATAATTCTATTTAAAATGATAATAAAAATGATATTTTATAGTAACAATGACATTTCTATTAAAATGATAATTTTTGTTAAAATGATAATTTTTGTTAAAATGATAGTTTTAATACTAACGATACTTTTAATAATAATAGTAATGATAAAAATAATAAGAACGATAATTTTATCTAAATCAATATCTTATAATATTTTAATTTCATCATGATACTCTTACTCATTATTTCCTAATCGTTTCATTTAATAGCTTTTAATCGTCTTTTATATCGTGTTCATAATAATTAATAATGATAATAATAGTAATCAAAATAATTAGGTGTTACTAATATTAGTTTTAATTACAATAATACTAATAATGATAATTACTATGACATTATTAACGATAATGATAATATAATAATAATAATAACAATAACCATTTTTAAATAATGATATATATATATTAATAATGATAATAATAATAATAATGATAATAATAATAATAATAATAATAATAATAATAATAATAATAATAATAATAATAATAATAATAATAATAATAATAATAATAATAATAATAATAATAATTAGATAATAATAATAATAATAATTAGATAATAATAATAATAATACTAATTATAACTTTAATGATAATAACGATAGTAATAATAATAATAAAAAAACAATTTTTAATGATAAATCCTTTTATTGATAAAGATAATAATAATAATAATAATAATAATAATAATAATAATAATAATAATAATAATAATAATAATAATAATAAGATAAAACTAGAACGACGATAATAACGACAATAATAACGACGATAATAATAATCATTTTTAATAATAATACAAAAATTCGATGGACTATAACTTCAAATCCGTTCATCGAAATCATTCGATATCTAAATAAAAAGTTCTTAATTTTTCGATAGCTTTCCAACGACATGCATATCTTATACCTTATCTCAGTCGCATATATAACTAATTCAGGATTCAACATAACCTAACTAAAGGCAATATCAAAAGTACAAACATGCATAATCCTATATACTCGAGCACTAGTCAGGGATACACTATTATATGTAAAAGTTAAATTATGAGTACTCACGTATCAATATTGAGATTCAATATTGCAGGAAAGGTACGTAGACGCAACGGAGATGATAAACACTATATTGACCTCATGAGCATACCCATGAACCATACCCAATCACCTCCATAGCTATAACCCATAATTTCCATAATCCAATCCCACTCGAAAAACAATTTCAAAATCACTCGGACCGCACTTCGACGTAATATTTTATGTATACTAATAATATCTTGAAATAATACGGAGTAAATATATATATGTAAATCGATTGAGAGAGTTTAGAGAAAAATATTTTCAAGTTTTTATGAAATAATGAAACCTATTAAATTCTATTTATAATAGATTTTTGAATTATTAAAGTGAATTATTAAAGTATGAATTATTAAAGTGAATTATTAAAGTATGAATTATTAAAGTGAATTATTAAAGTATGAATTATTAAAGTGAATTATTAAAGTTAAAGTAAAGTAAAAATAAAGTAAAGGTAAAGTTTAAGAATAGTAAAAGTATATAAAACTATGTACGTATAATACGCGTATAAATATATATAATATTAATTTAAATCGTTATATATATTTAATAAAATAAAATATAAATATCGTTATCTTTATCATACTGGTTAAGTAATGAGTTGTCAAAAGTGGTTCTAGATATTTATAAAAGTTATATACGTTTTAATAATAAAGTTCTTTTTAAACTGAAAACGTTTTTGTACGTTTGAAACTAAATCAAATAAATATAATAATTTTGTTTTCCAAAACCAAATATATTTTTAAGAATCATTTTGTTTAAAGGTTAAAATAATGGAAATCGTTATATCATAAAACGTTTTAGAAAAGTAGAATCATATATATTCATAATAGGTTTCAAGTTTTTAAATTACAGTCTGTTGGTGAAGCATGGGATAAAGTTCAAAGGTTAAATAAACGTATGAAATCATCTTAATGAAAAATGTCGAGTTACTTACTTGTCGATATCCAACATCTAAGTTAGTTATACTTCACGTTCTTACTTATAAATCACTTTACC
Source organism: Rutidosis leptorrhynchoides (assembly GCF_046630445.1). Lineage (NCBI taxonomy): Eukaryota > Viridiplantae > Streptophyta > Magnoliopsida > Asterales > Asteraceae > Rutidosis > Rutidosis leptorrhynchoides. The sequence continues at coordinate 343,395,279 of NC_092336.1, forward strand.
ATTTTCCGAATGTTGTAAAAAATAATAGATTTCTTAAATTACAGTGGACCTCATAACATAGACCCGTAATCATATCACAATGTATCTGATAAATTAATCATTTGATATTATCTTCTAATTCCATCGATAAACATATTGAAACAAATACGTTCATGTAAAGTATTATACGTTTAATACTTTATTAATATTCTCAAGTTATAATATATATACATATATATATATACATATTTATTTATATATAACGGTTCGTGAATCGTTGGAATTTGGTCGAGGTTATAATGAATGTATGAACACAATTTAAAATTCTTGAGATTTAACTTAACAAACTTTGCTTATCGTGTTGGAATAATATAAAGATAAAGTTTAAATTTGGTTGGAAATTTCTGGGTTGTCACAGTACCTACCCGTTAAAGAAATTTCGTCCCGAAATTTGAGTGGAAAGGTCGTGAATGATAATAATTATGTTTTCATGATGCATACAGGCTGAAAATTAGAGTTTTATCATCAGCGAATAATTTGGATAAACAATCCATTTATATGAAGAGTACGAATGAAGCTAACATAGAAGAGTGAAATGAGTAAGTGTAGATTCATCTTATCATTTGACGTAGATATGATTGATTTCCAGATTTCAAGGGATTTGAAGAAAATCTTTGTAATAAGATTTGATTCTCAAGTAACAAAGGGAATTAGGACCCGCTTTAAATGCGATCGTCCATTTTAATTGTTCTGTCGGAGATTTTCTTATAAATTTACCTCCTTCGTTTTCTTACAACTCACACCTTCTGTTGATGCATTTTATGCAAGTCCCTAGACATCTACCCGCGTCCATTGCAGGTACAACAGTTTACAGGCCACCATGATCGTTCGTTATTATCCTATCCGTGTTTGTATGTGGTTACAGGAACTGCAGGAACGAGATTTGGATGTTTGACTATGTTAGACTTAGTCAGATGTCCGAGTGAAGCCTCACTCGTACAGATGACAGGCTCATATGCACGGTTGATGCTGAGCTAAGTCACAATTACAACCTAAATGAGAAGACACGAGTGAGTGATCACCCGTATGGCTGATGAAGCCAACTCATATGTGTGATGGATGAATCATACGGGTGAGTCAATAGCAGGGGTATATAAAGTCTTATGTTCTTTATTTTAGGTTAAGCCTCTCATTTGTTACACACACTCAGATCTAGTGAGCTCCTCCGATTCTCTCTCAACCCAAATCACCCAGGTGGTGAATAATAGCTCTAAGTGTTGATCTAATCACAATTGATTTAGTTGTGGTATGACTAAATTAATCCCAAAAAGCTTAACCTATTCACTAGAGGGTTTGATTCATTTATTCTGTCATTGTGTGAGTTAAATCTGTTGATTTCTAAGTTCCTAGTCATGTTTCATCACCTTCTATTCTTTCCCCCTCAACTCATATTTTAAAGTATTCATCAATATGCTCCATCCAGTTCTGATTCTCGATATACTTCTAACTTTCATATCGGTCATTCTTCTTTTTCATCTACCGCCGGAAGAATCTATTTACTTCTACTATACTCTTGGGTTTATAGTGTTTCTAGTTCTCCCGTGTCTTTATATTGCTATATGCATCGATATATATGGTTTATAACTTTTGGTTTGTCATTGGACTTTATATCTTCCCTTATATTTCAAAGTCTCTGTTTCTATCTTCTATAATCATTGTCATCCACAGTTAATGCTCTCTTTTATTTGCTGCAATTTATACCCCAATTTCTATTTCGGAGTTTTGTCCTTTCGTTTCTTCTTCTTGCGATTAAGCACCGCTTGTAATGGTCCAGAATTTGCAGATATGAATTTTGAAATGAACATTGTTAATGTTCTAGGAAGAAAATTGTAATGGCACGATCTTGACTTGTCAAATTACCAGAATACCTCAGAAAAAGCCGAATCATCAAGAAATATTTTCTTGATATTTTAGAGGTTAAATAGAATACAAGAGTCGTATAACATGGCACATAATGATGTTATGATCTGTGAATCATCACGTTCCATTTAGAAACTCAGCATGAATTACTGTAATATAATCACGTTGATCAAGTGTCATTATATTATACTAACTCATGCTTCAGTTTCCAACACTACTTCAAAAATATTCATATTTTAAACTCAAAGGTTTACAGAGTATAGGAACTAAACAGTTTCCTTTTTGATGTAATACAGATAGCGCAAAGAGATAAATGATTCCAGATAAGAATAGTTATGGAAATATCTTCAGAAATATGGAGGATATTTATAATGAAAGATACGATGATATCTTAGAATTTCTAATATCAGAGGATGATGAAGTATGTTGTCTGTAAGGGTTTAGTGTCAGGAGCAAGGTATTCGTTAATGACTTCAGCAGACACTGAATCATTTGGATTCTTTGAAGGCAGGTTCAGTCTTTGTGATTTTTCCACAGCCTCCTTCATACTTTGCTCAATCCGTTTTCCAGTTCCAAAACTTCTCTATTTCTGAGCTTTGCTAATACACTAATCTTTATCATCAAACTTTTTACTGCTAAGGTCGTTTATAGTTTTTGTTACTTCATCAGCATTTCGAGAACTAGTTCGCGGTTCAGAGTGTTTTTCAGAAACTTCACATTCGAAGTATGTAAGCCTTGGAAATAGACGTTATGTATAACTGTTGGCGTCAACATGCTGTGAGATTTCAAATACTGATTTCTAATTCTCAATGATTCATATGGCAATTCTCGTTACAAGAGGCAGATGAGTAAATGATGAGGTTTCGTTAAATATAATGATTCTTCGGAATGCCCAAGATCAGTGAAGTTGTTGGTAAGTTTATTGCTAATGTGGTGGAATATGAAAGGTTCTCCGGTAACAAAAGGGTAATCACATATATCAAAATTATGATAAGGCTACTCCGAATGAAAAAATCGAAGTTGTCTTGCTGAAGCTGTGATATAATTTGCTACTTTGCAAATGAATTGCAAGGTTATTTTTGCTAATAAATGCCAAAAGATCTGACACAGATATGTGTTGAATTATGACTTTGGTTTCGAGAGCTTTTTAAGTACATAACTGTGGGTAATATGTGGTTGGATCATCATCTCGATTGCTCATTATTTGAAGTGTCTTCAGAGATTTTCGAAGGGTTTGAACACAGATTGTAATCGTTTATATACATTTGTTGTTCTAACACACTTTTGAAGTCAAAGTATAGCTTTGAAAGATGTAGGAATCTAAAAGTGATGGTACCGGTTATATCTCAAATTGAATTATGAGATTTTAAAATCAGAATATGTAATTGGGTTTGAATGAGTATGGTTGTTTTGATTTCTATGAAAGAATGTATATTATTGTGAAAGTAGGAAGTATAATTGATAATTTGCTTAATCTGATTCGAAGAATGTAACATATTAATTGTGAATTTATATATATCTCTCGGGTATTACCTACCCATTAAAAAAAATTTCACAATTAATATTTTGTACATAAGAATTTTATTACAGTCTTTATGAAAATATATATGTATATATTCTTCTCAGATGTAACATAGATTTTAATGAGTTAATACTAAATTAAACTCATTCGATTTACGGTTGGAACTAGAATTGAATAATTCCTTGAAGGCTTTAGAGGTTACATAAGTATTTCTTCAATAATATTGAAATTATGAATCAATACTTCGTTATTTGTTGAGATGTGATGTTGGTTTTTGTTAAATTCTTGTGAACTTCGCAAAGTACGAATGATGTTATCTGAAAAGTTTCGGTTACATCAATGATGAAGTGTAAAATCAAATATATACTTGATTTATTAGGAATTGGAATTTGTTGAATTGAGACAGAGATTGTAGTTAACGATGGTTAAGTCGCGGGTGAGGGACGTACATTATTGCATATTTGTAATATGAATTAACCGAGTAGTTAAGATTCACACACAATAGCTTAGCACGGAAAGATTTATTTTTTATTTCAAAATATATATATATATATAAAATATATATATAATTTCTTCAGAGGGAATGAGTTAATTCTTCATAACTTGTTGATACAATATACACGTTATTGATTCGTAATGATGTAAACAGTGATTCTTGAACTGACGGAGTTTGTGATGTTATAGGTGTTGTTGATTCTGATGTTGACTGTACTGACGATGCTGGTGACGCTAACGGTACTGTTGATGATATTGGTAAAACAAGTTTAACTTGTTAATCACACACCATTTTTGTCAGGGTTTCTACTCTTCCTTCTATCATTTTGGTTCGCTTAACTGATTTATGGTTAGGGCTAGATTAGATAATCTCTAAGACTTTAGATATTATATAATCGCCGCGGAATGTTTCTCCAATGAAGTTATGAATTAATACTTCGTCAGTTATTGTTGTTGGTACTCCTTGGTATCTATAGTGCGTATGACGTTGATGCTCGTGGGACAGATTGTGAAGTTGAGGTTTACAACGCGGTTGTGGTTGGAGGTGGTAATGGTACTGTTGGCGTTGATGATGGTGGTACTGGTTATGTTGCTGATGCTGGTGCTGGTGTTTGTAATCTCTGCACAATATTCTCCAAAGCCACTACCCGAGCGTGAAGTTCGTTGACTTCTTCTATTATTCCAGGATGATTGTCGGTCAGAACGAGCGGATAAATAAAATCTAGAATTTGATGTAGTATATAATCGTGACGAGATACCCTGGAAATGAGAGAGAAAATGGTGTCTCGAACAGGTTCGCCGGTAAGTGCTTCAGGTTCTTCGCCAAGAGGGCAATGTGATGGATGGAAAGGATCGCCTTCTTCTTGTTTCCAATGATTGAGGAGGCTACGAACCCATCCCCCAATTCATCCAGAATAGGTGATGACTGATTGGTTGATCCATTCCAGTCACACTGCTTTTGGAGCTTGAGTGAGATTCTATTTCGGAATCCGAGTGACTTGAACTGATGACAAATTCCATTTCGTACGATTGGATAAAGGATTTTTCGATATAAAATGATTTTTTGGCTATCGGGTAGTATTCTATTTACATAGGATATCTATATATAGAGATCAAAAGATTTCATAGATTATGGAGGAATTTGTGGGATATGTCAGGCAAAGTTTAAAGTAACAGATTCAATAAGATATGATTTAGCAGATACGTTAAGATATGAATTTTGTCTATACACTACTCATGCAATTAATGTAGCAAGACGTGTCTAGACTAATAATGATAAGCAGGTAATTTCCTATGGATGATAAGCAGATGATTTCCGACTAGAAATGATAAGCAAAACTTTTGACATGCAGACACGGTCGAAGTCCAGACTCACTAATGCATCCTAACGACTTATCAGTTAGACACACTAATGCAGACCTAGTTCGCTAAGACCACGGCTCTGATACCAACTGAAAGGACCCGTTCATATACATTATAAACGATTCACAATAGTTGATTACATCGCGAGGTATTTGACCTCTATATGATACATTTTACAAACATTGCATTTGTTTTTAAAAGACAAACTTTCTTTACATCGAAAATTGACAGACATGTATACCATTTCATAATATCCACTATTCAACTATAAATTGACTTAATAATAATAATCTTTAATGAACTCAATGACTTGAATGCAACGTTCTTCGAAATATGCCATGAAAGACTCCAATTAATATCTTTAAAATGAGCAAATGCACAGCGGAAGATTTCTTTAATACCTGAGAATAAACATGCTTTAAAGTGTCAACCAAAAGGTTGGTGAGTTCATTAGTTTATCATAATCATTCATTTTCATCATTTTAATAGACCACAAGAATTTCATTTCTAGTTCTCATAAATATACGTCCCATGCATAGAGACAAAAATCATTCATATGGATTGAACACCTGGTAACCGACATTCACAATATGCATATAAGAATATCCCCATCATTCCGGGATCCTCCTTCGGACATGATATAAATTTCGAAGTACTAAAGCATCCGGTACTTTGGATGGGGCTTGTTGGGCCCAATAGATCTATCTTTAGAGTTCGCGTTAATTAGGGTATCTGTTCCCTAATTCTTAGATTACCAGACTTAATAAAAAGGGGCATATTCGATTTCGATAATTCAACCATAGAATGTAGTTTCGATTACTTGTGTCTATTTCGTAAAACAGTTATAAAAGCAGCGCATGTATTCTCAGCCCAAAAATATAAAGGGTAAAAAGACAAATGAAACTCACGCATATAAATATTGTAAAACAGTTAATAAAGCATTTGCATGTATTCTCAGCCCAAAATGTATATAAAAAGGGAATAATGAAACTCACCATACTGTATTTCGTAGTGAAAATACATATAACGTCATTGAACTAGTGCAAGGTTGGCCTCGGATTCACGAACCTAAATTAATTATATATAATTATATGTTGGTCAATATTTGTCTAACAATTAGGTCAGGTCATAGTGTACCACAATCCTAATGCTCGAGACTAATATGCAAAAGTCAACAAAAGTCAATTTGACTCAAAATGATTTCCAAAATTTATACATGATTATAATATATTTTAAATATCGTCGTTTTATATTTTTAAATATTTTTAAAAGATTTATTAGAGTAAATAATATAATTCATTTATTAATAAATAAAATTTTATATTAAAATTTATATAATAAAATATACTTTTATATATATTAAGTAATAAAATTTATAGGGTTCATTTAATATCATAAAGATAATATGATAGGTATTACTAAAGTAATTTATTACACGTAGTAAAATATGTTTGTATTACATATTTATTTGATAAAATAATATCTATAATGTTAGTAAGTAAAAGTTGTATTATTTTGTAATAATAATTATTATTATAAAAATATCAATATTTATAATTACTAAGATGATATTATGATAAAACGATAATTCTAATTATGATAACTTTAATATTTATGATAATTTTTAATATTATCTTTAAAATAATAATTCTATTTAAAATGATAATAAAAATGATATTTTATAGTAACAATGACATTTCTATTAAAATGATAATTTTTGTTAAAATGATAATTTTTGTTAAAATGATAGTTTTAATACTAACGATACTTTTAATAATAATAGTAATGATAAAAATAATAAGAACGATAATTTTATCTAAATCAATATCTTATAATATTTTAATTTCATCATGATACTCTTACTCATTATTTCCTAATCATTTCATTTAATAGCTTTTAATCGTCTTTTATATCGTGTTCATAATAATGATAATAATAGTAATCAAAATAATTAGGTGTTACTAATATTAGTTTTAATTACAATAATACTAATAATGATAATTACTATGACATTATTAACGATAATGATAATATAATAATAATAATAACAATAACCATTTTTAAATAATGATATATATATATTAATAATGATAATAATAATAATAATGATAATAATAATAATAATAATAATAATAATAATAATAATAATAATAATAATAATAATAATAATAATAATTAGATAATAATAATAATAATAATTAGATAATAATAATAATAATACTAATTATAACTTTAATGATAATAACGATAGTAATAATAATAATAAAAAAACATTTTTAATGATAAATCCTTTTATTGATAAAGATAATAATAATAATAATAATAATAATAATAATAATAATAATAATAATAATAATAATAATAATAATAATAATAATAATAATAAGATAAAACTAGAACGACGATAATAACGACAATAATAACGACGATAATAATAATCATTTTTAATAATAATACAAAAATTCGATGGACTATAACTTCAAATCCGTTCATCGAAATCATTCGATATCTAAATAAAAAGTTCTTAATTTTTCGATAGCTTTCCAACGACATGCATATCTTATACCTTATCTCAGTCGCATATATAACTAATTCAGGATTCAACATAACCTAACTAAAGGCAATATCAAAAGTACAAACATGCATAATCCTATATACTCGAGCACTAGTCAGGGATACACTATTATATGTAAAAGTTAAATTATGAGTACTCACGTATCAATATTGAGATTCAATATTGCAGGAAAGGTACGTAGACGCAACGGAGATGATAAACACTATATTGACCTCATGAGCATACCCATGAACCATACCCAATCACCTCCATAGCTATAACCCATAATTTCCATAATCCAATCCCACTCGAAAAACAATTTCAAAATCACTCGGACCGCACTTCGACGTAATATTTTATGTATACTAATAATATCTTGAAATAATACGGAGTAAATATATATATGTAAATCGATTGAGAGAGTTTAGAGAAAAATATTTTCAAGTTTCTATGAAATAATGAAACCTATTAAATTCTATTTATAATAGATTTTTGAATTATTAAAGTGAATTATTAAAGTATGAATTATTAAAGTGAATTATTAAAGTATGAATTATTAAAGTGAATTATTAAAGTATGAATTATTAAAGTGAATTATTAAAGTATGAATTATTAAAGTGAATTATTAAAGTATGAATTATTAAAGTTAAAGTAAAGTAAAAATAAAGTAAAGGTAAAGTTTAAGAATAGTAAAAGTATATAAAACTATGTACCTATAATACGCGTATAAATATATATAATATTAATTTAAATCGTTATATATATTTAATAAAATAAAATATAAATATCGTTATCTTTATCATACTGGTTAAGTAATGAGTTGTCAAAAGTGGTTCTAGATATTTATAAAAGTTATATACGTTTTAATAATAAAGTTCTTTTTAAACTGAAAACGTTTTTGTACGTTTGAAACTAAATCAAATAAATATAATAATTTTGTTTTCCAAAACCAAATATATTTTTAAGAATCATTTTGTTTAAAGGTTAAAATAATGGAAATCGTTATATCATAAAACGTTTTAGAAAAGTAGAATCATATATATTCATAATAGGTTTCAAGTTTTTAAATTACAGTCTGTTGGTGAAGCATGGGATAAAGTTCAAAGGTTAAATAAACGTATGAAATCATCTTAATGAAAAATGTCGAGTTACTTACTTGTCGATATCCAACATCTAAGTTAGTTATACTTCACGTTCTTACTTATAAATCACTTTACCATTTTCCGAATGTTGTAAAAAATAATAGATTTCTTAAATTACAGTGGACCTCATAACATAGACCCGTAATCATATCACAATGTATCTGATAAATTAATCATTTGATATTATCTTCTAATTCCATCGATAAACATATTGAAACAAATACGTTCATGTAAAGTATTATACGTTTAATACTTTATTAATATTCTCAAGTTATAATATATATACATATATATATATATACATATTTATTTATATATAACGGTACGTGAATCGTTGGAATTTGGTCGAGGTTATAATGAATGTATGAACACAATTTAAAATTCTTGAGATTTAACTTAACAAACTTTGCTTATCGTGTTGGAATAATATAAAGATAAAGTTTAAATTTGGTTGGAAATTTCCGGGTTGTCACAGTGTCCTACAATTCGAATTTTAAAACAACAAGAAGACAAAGTGTAACACACTATGATGAGTATCCAATGCACCCTACTTATATTTTCAACCATTCCACTAAAGCAATCGAATACTTCATTTTTTTAAAAATTGGGCCGAGCTTTCCTTTTTCTCACTTGGGGCTCGTGGATCAGCTTAACAGGCTTATCAAGATTGGGCCACATACTAAGGTTTCCATTCCTAATTCTATTCTAGTAATCGAACTCCTTCTATATTTTGTTAAAACGTCATCTGATTCTGCTTCAGCTTATATTCCATTTCCATATTCTATTTCCATTCATTTTATTCGAAACCACAACAAACTTCACCGCCACACTTTTCTGCTGCAGCCATATTATTACTTATGCTCTTGTTAAAACTAAAATACTGATTATGGTGGAAAGGATAGAGACGTTGGATTGCGATTAAAGATGATGATTATATTATGATAGACGATGGCATCCACAGCTATAAAGCTGAACCTGTTGTGTTGTGGTGAACAAATGGGGTATTCAAGAACGTGTGTTTCCAGTTCTTCATATTTCTTCCAGACGCCCCAATTAATTTGTATCATATAAAACGGACTCTTTAATCATATTATTACTTGGGCCGTAAACAATCAGGTTGGGCCAATAATGTTATGTTTGTCTGTTGGGCCGTTGGTTCACCTTTCATAGAGTTGTTACGTTTGTTTTCTATTACAAAATGGTATGATGGTGATATTTGGGTTTAAGTTTAAGAAGAAAGATAAAATGGGTTCATACATGATATATGATTATCAATATGAATTATTTCATGAAAGTAACAAGTGGTTCGTTAGTTTGAATGAGTGGTTGTGAAACAAGAGGTCGAGGGATCGAGCCTGGGCGGTGGCGTTTTATTTTAAAAAAACTTGTCTTCAAAGGTTGTACTTTGTTATTTTATTACCATTATTATTATTGTTATTATTATTAGCTATCATTTATTATTATTATCATAATTATAATTACAATTATGATTATTATTATTATTATTATTATGACTAATTATTATCATTACTAGTAGTATCATTTTTATTGATATTATTATTATTATCACATCATTATTATTAATATAAGTAATATTATTATTATTAGGGATATAATTATTAATATTATTAGGAGTATCATTATTAGAAAAATTATTATTATTAAAAGTAACATTAATCTTTAAAATTATCATTTTCATTATTATTATTATTATCATTGTTTTAGTAATATTATAATAAATAAATGGTATTTATATAAAAATATATTTTTACATATATATCCTAACTATATTAATATTACATATTGATTTAAATAAAATGTTATTATTATAAAATATTAACTAAGTTATATATAATAGATAAATACCTTTTAATATAATTGTGACGACCCAGAAATTTCCGACCAAATTTAAACTTAACCTTTATATGTTTCCGACACGATAAGCAGAATTTGTAATGTTGAATCTCAAAAAGTTTGGAACTACATTCATGTAATCAATTACCCTTTGACCGTGTTCGATGATTCACGAACAATTATGAGTATATAGATATGTATATATAATATTTAATATTAACTGAAAACATTAACAAAGTATTAGATATATGATACTTTACATGAACGTATTTGTTTTGATATATTTATCGACAGAATTAAGAGATAATATCAAATGATTGAATTATCAGATACATTATGATATGATTACGGGCCATGTTATGAGGTCCACTGTGATTTAAGAAATCTATTCTTTTTGACAACATTCGGAAAATGGTGAAGTGATTTATAAGTAAGAACAAATGTGTCAATTTACGGGAACTAGACAAGGGTTAGTGGAAATTCCTGTTTAATTTCCAAGGCATGTTTTATAATATTTTCCTCGTGACCTTGATAAGATAACTATGTTAACTTTCATTTTATTTAATATGAAAATAAGAACGTGGAGTGTAAATAACTTAGATGTTGGATATCGACAAGTTAAGTAACTCGACATTTTTCATTAAGATGATTTCATACGTTTATTTAACCTTTGGAATTTATCCCACGCTTCACCAACAGACTGTAATTTAAGAACTTGAAACCTATTATGAATATATATAATTCTACTTTTCTAAAATATTTTATGATATAACAATTTCTATTATTTTAACCTTTTAACAAAATGATTCTTAAATATATTTAGTTTTGGAAAACAAAATTATCATATTTATTTGATTTAGTTTCAAAAGTACAAAAAAAAAACTTTTTCAGTTTAAAAAGAACTTTATTATTAAAACGTATATATCTTTTATAAATATCTAGAACCACTTTTGACAACTCATTACTTAACCAGTATGATAAAGATAACGATATTTATATTTTATTTTATTAAATATATATAATGATTTAAATTAATATTATATATATTTATACACGTATTATACGTACATAGTTTTATACGTTTACTATACTTTAACTTTACCTTTACTTTTTTTTTTACTTTACTTTAACTTTAATAATTCATACTTTAATAATTCACATTAATAATTCATACTTTAATAATTCACTTTAATAATTCATACTTTAATAATTCACTTTAATAGTTCATACTTTAATAATTCACTTTAATAATTCACTTTAATAATTCATACTTTAATAATTCACTTTAATAATTCATACATTAATAATTCACTTTAATAATTTAAAAATATACTATAAATAGAATTCAATAGGTTTCATTATTTCATAGAAATTTGAAAATATATTTCTCTAAACTCTCTCAATCGAATTACATATATATATATATATATATATATATATATATATATATATATATATATATATATATATATATATATATATTTTTTTTCTTTGTATTATTTCAACATATTATTAGTATACATAAAATAATACGATGAAGTTATATTCAGACGATTTCAAAATAAGTTTTCAAACGGGATAGAGCTAAGGAAATTATGGGTTATAGCTATGGAGGTTATGGGTATTAGTCGAGGGTATTGCTCGTGAGGTCAACCTAACGTTTATCATTTTCGTTGCGTCTACGTACTTTCCTGCAATATTGAATCACAATATTGATACGTTCGTGAATTCGAGACAAACCCTGCACTTGTTCAGTGCCGTCATATACATAATTGCTACGAAATACAATATTGTGAGTTTCATTACTCCCTTTTTATATATATTTTTGGGCTGAGAATACATGCACTGTTTTATAACTGTTTTACGAAATGGACACAAGTACTAAAAACATATTCTACGTTGAGTTGTACCACTTTGCATATTTTTCCCTAATAGCTTGGTAACTAATATTTACATGTTGTAAGAGCATGTAAGCGCGAATCCTATTGATAGATCTATCTAGTTTGACAACCCCAACCGGGCTAGTCGCTCTAGTATCGTAAACGGTTGCATAGTACTTCGTTTTTACTACACTTGGTACAGTGTAGGGAGATTTCATAATAAAGGGAATATGCCACATTAATTGTTAAGTATGGTTACCGAAGCGCTCAACAAATTATAGAATACTTTTATACACTTGCGAGTGTACGGATATTTATGGAAACTGAAATCTTGTGGTCTATTACTATTACAGAAATGATTGATTATGATAAACTAATGAACTCACAAACCTTTTGGTTGACACTTTAAAGCATGTTTATTCTCAGGTATTAAAGAAATCTTCCGCTGTGCATTAGCTCATTTTAAGGATATTACTTGGAGTCATTCATGACATACTTTGAAAGACGTTGCATTCGAGTCGTTGAGTTCATCAAGATTAATATTAAGTCAATTATAGTTGGATGTAATATGAAATGGTATGCATGCCGTCAATTTTTGATGTAAAGAAAGTTTGTCTTTTAAAAACGAATGCAATGTTTGTAAAACGTATCATATAGAGGTCAAATACCTCGCGATGTAATCAACTATTGTGAATCGTTTATAATGTATATGAACGGGTCCTTTTAATAATCATATATATATATATATATATATATATATATATATATATATATATATATATAATTATCTAAAATATATAAAAGGTATAATTAAACTATTTATTAATATAACATACAAATTAGAAAGTATATTAAAATTAATATATTAAACTTGTTTAATTATTATTATATGTGTTAATATATATATAAATGATATAGGTTTGTGAATCCGAGGACAACCCTACATTTTGTTCAATGTCGTCATATGTATTTTTACTACAAAATACAGTATGGTGAGTTTCATTTGCTCCCTTTTTAAATGCTTTTGCAATATATATTTTTGGGACTGAGAATACATGTTCTGATTTTATAAATGTTTTACGAAATAGACACAAGTAATCGAAACTACATTCTATGGTTCGAATATCGAATCAAATATGCCCCTTTTTATCATGTCCGATGTGTGTCCCGGAATGATGGGGATATTCTATATGCATCTTGTTAAGGTCGGTTACCAGGTGTTCAATCCATATGAATAATATTTTTGTCACTATGCACGGGACGTTTACTTATGAGAAATCTTGTGGTCTATTAAAATGATGGAAATGAATGTTTATGATAAACTAATGAACTCACTAACCTTTTGGTTGAAACTTTAAAGCATGTTTATTCTCAGGTACGAAAGAAATCTTCCGCTGTGCATTTGGTCATCTTAGAGATATTACTTGGAGTCATTCATGACATATTTCAAAAGACGTTGCATTAGAGTCTTTGCATTCATCAAGATTATTATTAAGTCAATTATAGTTAGATATATTATGAAATGGTATGCCTGCCGTCAACTTTCGATGTAATGAAAGATTGTCTTTTCAAAAACGAATGCAATGTTTGTAAAATGTATCATATAGAGGTCAAGTACCTCGCGATGAAATCAACTGTTGTGAATCGTTTATAATCGATATGGACTTCGTCCGGATGGATTAGGACGGGTCTCTTCATAAATGAAACTACTTTATATGGGTGAATGATCGAAGCCGAATATGCCCCTTGTTAGCTTGGTAGCCTAAGAATTTGGGAACAGACCCCCAAATTGACGCGAATCCTAAAGATAAATCTATCGGGCCCAACAAGCCCCATTCTGGAATTTGGAATGCTTTAGTACTTCGATTTTATCATGTCCGATGGGGGTCCCAGAATGATGGGGATATTCTATATGCATCTTGTTAATGTCGGTTACCAGGTGTTCACCGTATGAATGATTTTTATCTCTATGTATGGGATGTATTGAAATATGAAATCTTATGGTCTATTATTATGATTTGATAATATATCGGTTAAACCTATAACTCACTAACAATTTTTGTTGACGTTTTAAGCATGTTTATTCTCAGGTGATTATTAAGAGCTTTCGCTGTTGCACACTAAAATAAGGACAAGATTTGGAGTCCATGCTTGTATGATATTATGTAAAAACTAAATTCAAGAAACTTATTTTTGATGTAATATATTCTTATTGTAAACCATTATGTAATGGTCGTGTGTAAACGGTATATTTTAGATTATCATTATTTGATAATCTACGTAATTCTTTTTAAACCTTCATCGATAAAATAAAGGTTATGGTTGTTTTAAAAATGAATGCAGTCTTTGAAAAACGTCTCATATAGAGGTCAAAACCACGCGACGAAATCAATTAATATAGAACGTTTATAATCAATATGAACGGGACATTTTAGTTGGTATCCGAGCGTTGGTCTTAGAGAACCAGAAATTTGCATTAGTGTGTCTTATCGAGTTTGTTAGGATACATTAGTGAGTCTGGACTTCGACCGTGTTTTCTTTAAAAACGATTGCATAACACTTTTGTTGGAAACTATATATTATTAACATGTAAATATTATGTGATATATTAACCTCTTAATGTGTTTGATATTGTGTGATAGATGTCTACCACTAGTACAAATCTCATCGACTCACCTAATAATAATGAAGAGTCGAATATAATTTGAGAAGATTCACAAATTCCCGAAGAGGAACCGGAAGAAGAGGAACCGGAAGAAGAGGAATCGGAAGAAGAGGAATCAGAAGAGGAGGAACCGGAAGAGGAGGAATCGAAAGAAGTAGAGGTTCCGGAGGAAGAAATATTGATACCTATAGTAAATCGATTAAATAAAAGAAAATCATCAACCAACGGACCAAAGTTAAAAATGGTCAATGGTGTTTCCGCCGAGGAAACAAAATATTGGGAAGATTACCAATTTTCCGATGAATCGGATTCCGATGAAGATTCCGATGATGTTATAGAAATTACCTCGACCCAATTTAATATGGCAAAGGAAAATAATAAGGGAAAAGGTATAAAAATAGAGAAACCTGACTCCAACCCCGATGAACTTTGTATGTATCGGCAACGTCCGTATTTCCTAAATAGTAACAATAACCCGGGAACCTCTAAACCACCAGGCTTTTCTAAACCATTGTGGAAAATGATGGCTCGTATTAGAGGAGCACCATATATCCCTAGAAAATTAGGAAAACGAACCAAGTCCGAAGAAGAAGAAACCAGTGATTCAGATTAGAGAGTTGTAATCATGTTGTGTATTATATGTATTGTAGTGTGCTTGTACTTTTATGTTCTATGTAAAAATTTCTTGTATTGTTTGTTAATTATCTTTTACAAATATAAACCTTGTCTATTTTACAGTATAAAAACAAAATGGACGTTAAGGATAAACAAACAAAAAATTTAGAAGACCTACCAGGAGATATGATTGATGAAATCTTGTCTAGAGTCAGACAGAATTCATCAACACAATTAGTTATGGCAAAATTAGATTGTCAAACGTTTGAAGACATTCCAGGCATGCCTTAGTATATAAAAGGCTTTCCTTTGAAAGATGTGGTATATCACATTGGGGAGACTTTAAGTTACGCCAAGTTTTCTTTAATGCATTTAGTGCGGGAAACCCAGATGCAATTTTATGCTACGGGTTACGAACCTATTTTGACTCAACATATCCCAACATAGGACTCCGTTCTTTAGAAAGAGCTTCTAACATGCAACATAAAGAAGCATGTTATGCTTACGGGTTAATAATGTTCGCTTCTCATCAAATTGAGAAAAAGAACATTGGGTTGAAACTTTTAAATAAAACATTTTCACAAGTGACGGACTCAGTAGTTGGGGTAAGAAACAAGGTTTTTAGATTGCTACGAGGCTGTTGGGCATTACGAAACCCTCGTCCTTTTGACGACATGACAACATGCTGCCTAACCAATGGTCATAACGGTTACTTTCCACAAGATCAAGGATGGGAAGTCGTCTTAGTAAAACCAGAATGCATGACTTGTTTCTGGACTTATGAATTACGTGTCTTTATTTCTTTAGCTGAGCAACTTGCGTATTAACTAGAATTGCCTTTATAGCTGCCGTGTAGTAAAGTTACTGTAGTGACCCGAACTTTTCCATGTTTATATATATTAATTGAGATTGATATTTACATGATTAAATGTTTCCAACATGTTAAGAAATCAAACTTGTTAAGACTTGATTAATTGAAATATGTTTCATATAGACAATTGACCACCCAAGTTGACCGGTGATTCACGAACGTTAAAACTTGTAAAAACTATATGATGACATATATATGGATATATATATATTTAACATGATACTATGATAAGTAAACATATCATTAAGTATATTAACAATGAACTACATATGTAAAAACAAGACTACTAACTTAATGATTTTTAAACGAGACATATATGTAACGATTATCGTTGTAAAGACATTTAATGGATATATATCATATTAAGAGATATTCATACATGATAATATCATGATAAAATAATAATTTAAAATCTCATTTGATATTATAAACATTGGGTTAACAACATTTAACAAGATCGTTAACCTAAAGGTTTCAAAATAACACTTACATGTAACGACTAACGATGACTTAACGACTCAGTTAAAATGTATATACATGTAGTGTTTTAATATGTATTTATACACTTTTGAAAGACTTCAATACACTTATCAAAATACTTCTACTTAACAAAAATGCTTACAATTACATCCTCGTTCAGTTTCATCAACAATTCTACTCGTATGCACCCGTATTCGTACTCGTACAATACACAGCTTTTAGATGTATGTACTATTGGTATATTGTAACGACCCGGAAATTTCCGACCAAATTTAAACCCTAATCTCTATATGTTTCCGACACGATAAAGCAAAAACCCTAATGTTGATTCTAGCAAGTTTGAAATCTATATTTGAATAATTAGTTACCCTTTGACCATGCCTGGCGATTCACGAACAACTGTTTATAAATAGATATATATATATATAAAAATATATATAAATAAATATATTTATGTTAGTAATCATTTATATGAAATTATTATTATTATTATTATTATTATTATTATTATTATTATTATTATTATAAATATATATGTGTGACTTCTCTAATATATGTGGTATTATATATAAAATATATAAATATTAAATTTTAAAATGGGTGTAATTATTGTTATTTTATATAATACATAAATATGAAATTTAATATATATTAATTGATATAATATTATTATTTATATCATTATTATCATAAAATTTATATTATTTTTATTATCAACAATGATAATTATCATTTTCATAATTATTATTATTGTTAATATTACCATGAACATTATTATTAATAGTTATCAATTATTATTAGTAATACTAATAGAATTATTATTATTAATAAATTATATTTATTTATTATTAAAAATAATATACTCCGTAACAGATATTATAGAATTAAATCTTTTGTGTATCCACGTTTTTTTGTTGTTATCTGATTCTGTTAAAAACGATTGAAAATTTTGAACATGTCCCTATCTGCTTTTATTCACCTTGTTCTTTTCCTCTTGTATCGAATAATCTGATACCACATCTTCAGTGTAAAACAATCGACCCACATCTGCTTTCCTATCTGATATATGTTTTTTTTTTATTATTTTTTTACCGTTCTGCAACAACAAACCGGGTACCACATTTTTTTTTAAATCGAGCTATTCAGACGATTATTTGATGAATTCCAAATTATCTTAACTATCAAAAACAATTACATCAACCAGTATTAGTTAAGGCTATTAAATTAAATTGAATTTTTTTTTTTTTAGTCGTAACCTCTTTTCCTTAAACTTTTTAGCCAAAACTCGAGTTTTTAGTGAATCTTAAAATCCTTAAATGCTGTTCGTTTGGAAATAAGGTGTCTAAACGATCTGAGAAGTATCATATTCCAATTCTTCTTAACGAGTTGGAATTTAGGAGTCAAAGATCAATTTTAAAAAAAACAATCGATTATTCATCATCAAAATTTGAATTCGTTTATGTGTTTTATGTTCAATTGGTGATATAGAAAGTTTTTAGGAACGAATTAAAATCTATTTCGCATAGAAAGTTTTGTCTAAAACAGCTTCGATTTGTAAATTTGATTTTGGGCTTCATCGTGTTCACCCCGAATAAAATGCTTCTGGTTCATGTATTTTTTTTTCCGGTTCTGTTAAACCAACTCGTTAACATTCGATTATTATCTGTTCCGGATTATAATCCTAAATTAGTTACTAAATTAATTAAATTGAGAAGATACTCTGGTCGACCTTGATTTTGGGAATAGAATGAAAGAGAAGACAAATAAAAAGAATAAGTTAAATAAATTCGGGATGAGGTTTAGACAGATGAAACACGACAGAGCAATGGTTAAGGGTTATGTCGGGTGAACGGGAGGTCTAGGGTTCGAGTCTCGTATGCCTCATTCTTTTTACAGAAGCCTTTCTTTAAAGGGTATATATTTTCTTTTTATTAATGTTATTATTATTATTACTGTTATTATTATTATTATTATTATTATTATTATTATTATTATTATTATTATTATTATTATTATTATTATTATTATTATTATTATTATTATTATCATTATTAGTATCATCATTAAAATTATTATTTTAACAAAAGTAATTTTTGTTAAATTCTTCATTTTCATTATTATTATAGGTATTAACAAGTTACTTATCATTACAACTATTATTATTAATAAAATCATTATTTTTTTAGTATCATTATTGTTATTATAAGAATTATCATTATTATTATTATTATTATTATTATTATTATTATTATTATTATTATTATTATTATTATTATTATTATTATTATTATTATTTTCAATAATATGATTTTATATAATTTTTATTATCAATAATATTATCATTATTACAATAATATTATTACTACAAACAAAGTGATTATTAATATTTTCATTAAAATTAATATTTTCATTATCACTATTAAGATTATTATTATACCAAATAAGTGATATATATATATATATATATATAAGAAGAATATAGTTATACAACTATATATTGATATTTGTATAATAAATACTATTTATTTTAAGTTACTAAAATAACAATTAATACACATAATTTAACCATATTATTAATTATGTATAAAATGAAAATATATAAGTAAATAATAAAACTTATAAATTATTATAACAATTACATAACTAAATATATATATAGTAGTTGATTATGATTATATGTTTTAATAAATATATATACAAATGATATAGGTTCGTGAATCCGAGGCCAGCCTTATACTCGATCAATGATGTTATATGTATTTTTACTACAAAATACATTAGGTGAGTATATAGTCCCTTTTAAACTCTAAATATTTCGGGATGAGAATACATGTATTTTATGTTTTACGATATGGACACAAGTAACTGAAAAATATATTCTACGTTGAGTTGTACCACTGGCATACTTCCCTGTAGCTTGGTAACTAATATTTACAGCGGTATTGTAAACGCGAATCCTGTTGATAGATCTATCGGGCCTGACAACCCCAACCGGACTGGACGACCAGTATTCAACGGTTGCACAGTACTTCGTTTCGGTAACTACACTTGGTACGGTGTAGTAAGATTTCATAATAAAGGGAATATGCGACGTTGATTAAATGTTAAGTATGGTTATCAAGTGCTCAACAACTTAGAATATTTTTATTAAAATGTTTACATATGAAATCTTGTGGTCCATAGTTATAACGCTGCTAGCATCAAACCTATATATCTCACCAACTTTATGTTGACGTTTTAAAGCATGTTTATTCTCAGGTATGTATAGAATCTCCCGCTGTGCATTTGCTCATGTTAAGGACATTACTTGGAGTCGATCATCGCAATGGAACCAAATGTTGATGATTTCGTCCAGGGGATAAGGACGGGTCGTCACATATATACACTCCAATGATCAGCTCTTAGCAGCCCATGTGAGTCACCTAACACATGTGGGAACCATCATTTGGCAACTAGCATGAAATATCTCATAAAATTACAAAAATATGAGTAATCATTCATGACTTATTTACATGAAAACAAAATTACATATCCTTTATATCTAATCCATACACCAACGACCAAAAACACCTACAAACACTTTAATTCTTCAATTTTATTCATCTAATTGATCTCTCTCAAGTTCTATCTTCAAGTTCTAAGTGTTCTTCATATATTCTACAAGTTCTAGTTACATAAAATCAAGAATACTTTCAAGTTTGCTAGCTCACTTCCAATCTTGTAAGGTGATCATCCAACCTCAAGAAATCTTTGTTTATTACAGTAGGTTATCATTCTAATACAAGGTAATAATCATATTCAAACTTTGGTTCAATTTCTATAACTATAACAATCTTATTTCAAGTGATGATCTTACTTGAACTTGTTTTCGTGTCATGATTCTGCTTCAAGAACTTCGAGCCATCCAAGGATCCGTTGAAGCTAGATCCATTTTTCCCTTTTCCAGTAGGTTTATCTAAGGAACTTAAGGTAGTAATGATGTTCATAACATCATTCGATTCATACATATAAAGCTATCTTATTCGAAGGTTTAAACTTGTAATCACTAGAACAAAGTTTAGTTAATTCTAAACTTGTTCGCAAACAAAAGTTAATCCTTCTAACTTGAATTTTAAAATCAACTAAACACATGTTCTATATCTATATGATATGCTAACTTAATGATTTAAAACCTGGAAACACGAAAAACACCGTAAAACCGGATTTACGCCGTCGTAGTAACACCGCGGGCTGTTTTGGGTTAGTTAATTAAAAACTCTGATAAACTTTGATTTAAAAGTTGTTATTCTGAGAAAATGATTTTTATTATGAACATGAAACTATATCCAAAAATTATGGTTAAACTCAAAGTGGAAGTATGTTTTCTAAAATGGTCATCTAGACGTCGTTCTTTCGACTGAAATGACTACCTTTACAAAAACGACTTGTAACTTATTTTTACGACTATAAACCTATACTTTTTCTGTTTAGATTCATAAAATAGAGTTCAATATGAAACCATAGCAATTTGATTCACTCAAAACGGATTTAAAATGAAGAAGTTATGGGTAAAACAAGATTGGATAATTTTTCTCATTTTAGCTACGTGAAAATTGGTAACAAATCTATTCCAACCATAACTTAATCAACTTGTATTGTATATTATGTAATCTTGAGATACCATAGACACGTATACAATGTTTCGACCTATCATGTCGACACATCTATATATATTTCGGAACAACCATAGACACTCTATATGTGAATGTTGGAGTTAGCTATACAGGGTTGAGGTTGATTCCAAAATATATATAGTTTGAGTTGTGATCAATACTGAGATACGTATACACTGGGTCGTGGATTGATTCAAGATAATATTTATCGATTTATTTCTGTACATATAACTGTGGACAACTAGTTGTAGGTTACTAACGAGGACAGCTGACTTAATAAACTTAAAACATCAAAATATATTAAAAGTGTTATAAATATATTTTGAACATACTTTGATATATATGTATATATTGTTATAGGTTCGTGAATCAACCAGTAGCCAAGTCTTACTTTCCGACGAAGTAAAAATCTGTGAAAGTGAGTTATAGTCCCACTTTTAAAATCTAATATTTTTGGGATGAGAATACATGCAGGTTTTATAAATGATTTATAAAATAGACACAAGTACGTGAAACTACATTCTATGGTTGAATTATCGAAATCGAATATGCCCCTTTTTATTAAGTCTGGTAATCTAAGAATTAGGGAACAGACACCCTAATTGACGCGAATCCTAAAGATAGATCTATTGGGCTTAACAAACCCCATCCAAGTACCGGATACTTTAGTACTTCGAAATTTATATCATATCCGAAGGGTGTCCCGGAATGATGGGGATATTCTTATATATGCATCTTGTTAATGTCGGTTACCAGGTGTTCACCATATGAATGATTTTTATCTCTATGTATGGGATGTGTATTGAAATATGAAATCTTGTGGTCTATTATTATGATTTGATATATATAGGTTAAACCTATAACTCACCAACATTTTTTTTGACGTTTTAAGCATGTTTATTCTCAGGTGATTATTAAGAGCTTCCGCTGTCGCATACTTAAATAAGGACGAGATTTGGAGTCCATGCTTG
The DNA here is from genome assembly GCF_046630445.1 of Rutidosis leptorrhynchoides. Lineage (NCBI taxonomy): Eukaryota > Viridiplantae > Streptophyta > Magnoliopsida > Asterales > Asteraceae > Rutidosis > Rutidosis leptorrhynchoides. Next base: position 343,418,241 of record NC_092336.1, read on the forward strand.
TATGATATTGTGTACAAACTGTATTCAAGAAACTTATTTTGTTGTAACATATTTGTATTGTAAACCATTATGTAATGGTTGTGTGTAAACAGGATATTTTAGATTATCATTATTTGATAATATACGTAAAGCTTTTTAAACCTTTATTGATGAAATAAAGGTTATGGTTTGTTTTAAAATGAATGCAGTCTTTGAAAAACGTCTCATATAGAGGTCAAAACCTCGCAACGAAATCAATTAATATGGAACGTTTTTAATCAATAAGAACGGGACATTTCAGTTGGTATCCGAGCGTTGGTCTTAGAGAACCAGAATTTTGCATTAGTGTGTCTTATCGAGTTTGTTAGGATGCATTAGTGAGTCTGGACTTCGACCGTGTTTACTTGAAAAATGATTGCTTAACAAATTTTGTTGGAAACTATATATTTTTAACATGTGAATATTATGTGATATATTAATCTCTTAACGCGTTTGATATTATGTGATAGATGTCTACCTCTAGAACAAGTTCCATTGACTCACCTAATAATAATGAAGAGTCAAATGTAAATTGGAATGATTCGTGGACTAATTCACAAGTTCCCGAAGAGGAACCGGAAGAAGAGTCAGAACCGGAAGAAGAATCGGAACCGGAAGAAGAATCGAAACCGAAAGAAGAATAGGAACCGGATGAAGAAACAGAACCGGTGAGGGAAATAATAAAACGGTTAAGTAAAAGAAAATCCTCAACCAACCGACCAAGGTTAATTATGGTCAATGGTGTTTCCGCCAAGGAAGCAAAATATTGGGAGGATTACCAATTCTCCGATGAATCGGATTCCGACGAGAATTCCGATGATGTTATAGAAATTGCCCCAACTGAATTTAAAAAGGCAAAAGAAAATAATAAGGGAAATGGCATAAAAATAGAGAAATCTAATTCCAACCCCGATGAACTTTATATATATCGTCAACCCTTGAAGTCCTTAAGTTGTAACAATGACCCGGGAACCTCTAAACCACCAGGTTTTTCTAAACCAATGTGGAAAACGACGGCTCGTATTAGGGGAACATCATATATCCCTAGAAACTTGGCAAAATGAACCAAAACCGAAGAAGAAGAAGAAGAAGAAGCAAGCGAGTCGAAATAAGATAGTTGTATTCGTGTGGTGTAATATATGTAATATAGCGTGCTTATGCTTTATGATATATGTAAAAAATTGCTTGTATTAATAAATATTTTTTTTATGAATCTAACTCTTGTCTATTTTACAGTATAAAACACACAAAATGGATAGACAACCCAATATTTTAAGAGACCTACCCGGAGACATGATTGATGAAATCTTGTCTAGAGTCGGTCAGAATTCTTCGGCACAACTATTTAAGGCGAGATCAGTTTGTAAGACATTCGAAAAACGTTCCAAGAATGCCTTGGTTTATAAAAGGCTTTCGTTCGAAAGATGGGGGATATCACATTGGGAAATCCATAAGTTACGATGTGTTTACTTTGACACATATATTGCGGGGAACCCAAATGCTATTTTACGCAATGGGTTAAGAAATTATTTTGACTCAATATATCTGAATATTGGACTTCGTGATTTAGAAAAAGCGGCTAACATGCAACATAAAGAAGCATGTTATGCTTACGGATTAGTAATGTTCGCTTCTCACCAAAGTGAGAACAAGAACATTGGGCTACAACTATTAAACAAAACGTTCCCACAAGTGACGGAGTCGGTAATTGGGGTAAGAAATGAGGTTTTTAGATTGTTACGGGACTGTTGGACATTACGTAACCCTCGTCCCTTTGACGACGTTACAACACGCTGTCTTATCAACGGCCATAACGGTTATGTTCCACAAGACCAAGGATGGGAAGTAATCCTAGTAAAACCAGAATGCATGACTTGTTTCTGGACGTATGAATTATGTGTCTTTATTGCCTTTGCTGAACGACTTGTGTACTAGCTAGAATTATCTTCACAACCATCTTGTATCAAATTTATTGTGTGCTATATTTCATGCTATATGTAAAATAAGCGGTATTGTAAGTTTGTAAAATATTGTGTAAAAGTTTGAACGCGAAATATTATTATAATCAGTTTTTCATATAGAATTGTAGTAGTTGAATTGTATATTAGCTACTAAGTATGAACTTAACGGGTAGGTACTACCCGAATTTAAACTTATAAAACGCTAATATGAAGAAAAAGCTTTTATAAATGAGTTCATATTATGCTACGAAATACTATTAACTACTCTTAATATTCTGTATGATTAACTTGTTCCATTTGACTATTTTGAAGGAAATGGCACCGACTACTCGACACACCGTGAATATGAATGAGGAGGAATTCCGTACTTTTCTAGCTTCAAACATAGCCGCAGTACAGGCTGCGCTACATACCAACAATAACCTTGGATCTAGCAGTACAGGAAATCGTGTAGGATGCACCTACAAAGAATTCACTGCCTGCAAACCTTTGGAATTTGATGGAACCGAAGGACCGATCGGATTGAAATGGTGGACCGAGAAGGTCGAATCGGTGTTTGTCATAAGTAAGTGTACTGAAGAGGACAAAGTAAAGTACGATACGCATACCTTCACAGGTTCTGCGTTAACATGGTGGAATACCTATCTAGAGCAAGTGGGACAAGATGATGCGTACGCACTACCGTGGTCAGCATTCAAGCACTTGATGAACGAGAAGTACCGTCCCAGAACCGAGGTCAATAAGCTCAAGACAGAACTTAGAGGGTTACGAAACCAAGGATTTGATATTACCACGTACGAAAGACGATTCACAGAATTGTGCCTATTGTGTCCGGGAGCATTCGAAGATGAGGAAGAGAAGATCGACGCGTTTGTGAAAGGATTACCGGAAAGAATCCAAGAAGATATAAGTTCACACGAGCCCGCCTCCATACAACAGGCATGTAGAATGGCTCACAAACTAGTGAACCAGATTGAAGAAAGGATTAAAGAACAGACTGCTGAAGAGGCCAATGTGAAGCAAGTCAAAAGAAAGTGGGAGGAAAACGGTGATAAGAATCACCAATACAACAACAACAGCAATTACAACAATAATCGCAACAATTATCCCAACAATCGCAACATCAATCGCAACTACAACAAACGGCCCAACAACAACAACAACAACAACAGCAACTACAACAATCATCCCAATAACAATAATAATCGCAACAACAACAACAATCAGAAGCAGCTATGCCAAAGGTGTGAAAAGTATCACTCGGGGTTCTGCACCAAATTTTGCAACAAGTGTAAAAGAAATGGTCATAGCGCGGCGAAGTGTGAGGTCTACGGACCAGGGGTTAATAGAACGAAATGAACAAATGGTGTCAGAACGAGTAATGGTGGAGCAAGTAGTGTCAGAGCAAGTTATGCCAATGTAGTTTGTTATAAATGTGGAAAACCGGGCCACATTATTAGAAATTGCCCAAACCAGGAGAACACGAATGGACAAGGCCGCAGAAGAGTTTTCAATATTAATGCGGCAGAGGCACAGGAAGACCCGGAGCTTGTTACGGGTACGTTTCTTATTGACAATAAACCTGCTTACGTTTTATTTGATTCGGGTGCGGATAGAAGCTATATGAGTAGAGATTTTTGTGCTAAATTAAGTTGTCCATTGACGCCTTTGGATAGTAAATTTTTACTCGAATTAGCAAATGGTAAATTAATTTCAGCAGATAATATATGTCGGAATCGAGAAATTAAACTGGTTAGCGAAACATTTAAGATTGATTTGATACTAGAAGAGTTAGGGAGTTTTGATGTGATAATCGGTATGGACTGGTTGAAAGAAGTGAAAGCAGAGATCGTTTGTTACAAAAATGCAATTCGCATTATACGAGAAAAAGGAAAACCCTTAATGGTGTACGGAAAAGGGCAACACAAAGCTACATCTTATTAGTAATTTGAAGGCACAAAAACTAATAAGAAAAGGTTGCTATGTTGTTCTAGCACACGTTGAGAAAGTACAAACTGAAGAAAAGAGCATCAATGATGTTCCCATTGCAAAAGAATTTTCCGATGTATTTCTGAAAGAATTACCGGGGTTACCCCCACATCGATCCGTTGAATTTCAAATAGATCTTGTACCAGGAGCTGCACCAATAGCTCGTGCTCCTTACAGACTCGCACCCAGCGAGATGAAAGAACTGCAAAGCCAATTACAAGAACTTTTAGAGCGTGGTTTCATTCGACCAAGCACATCACCGTGGGGAGCTCCTGTTTTTTTGTCAAGAAGAAAGATGGTACATTCAGGTTGTGTATCGACTACCGAGAGTTGAACAAACTTACCATCAAGAACCGCTACCCACTACCGAGAATCGATGACTTATTTGATCAACTACAAGGCTCGTCTGTTTATTCAAAGATTGACTTACGTTCCGGGTATCATCAAATGCGGGTGAAAGAAGATGATATTCCAAAGACTGCTTTCAGAACACGTTACGGTCATTACGAGTTTATGGTCATGCCGTTTGGTTTAACTAATGCACCAGCTGTGTTCATGGACCTTATGAACCGAGTGTGTGGACCATACCTTGACAAGTTTGTCATTGTTTTCATTGATGACATACTTATTTACTCAAAGAATGACCAAGAACACGGTGAACATTTGAGAAAGGTGTTAGAAGTATTGAGGAAGGAAGAATTGTACGCTAAGTTTTCAAAGTGTGCATTTTGGTTGGAAGAAGTTCAATTCCTCGGTCACATAGTGAACAAAGAAGGTATTAAGGTGGATCCGGCAAAGATAGAAACTGTTGAAAAGTGGGAAACCCTGAAAACTCTGAAACACATATGCCAGTTTTTAGGACTAGCCGGTTACTACAGAAGGTTCATCCAAGACTTTTCCAGAATAGCAAAACCCTTGACTGCATTAACGCATAAAGGGAAGAAATTTGAATGGAATGATGAACAAGAGAAAGCGTTTCAGTTATTGAAGAAAAAGCTAACTACGGCACCTATATTGTCATTGCCTGAAGGGAATGATGATTTTGTGATTTATTGTGACGCATCAAAGCAAGGTCTCGGTTGTGTATTAATGCAACGAACGAAGGTGATTGCTTATGCGTCTAGACAATTGAAGATCCACGAACAAAATTATATGACGCATGATTTGGAATTAGGCGCGGTTGTTTTTGCATTAAAGACTTGGAGGCACTACTTATATGGGGTCAAAAGTATTATATATACCGACCACAAAAGTCTTCAACACATATTTAATCAGAAACAACTGAATATGAGGCAGCGTAGGTGGATTGAATTGTTGAATGATTATGACTTTGAGATTCGTTACCACCCGGGGAAGGCAAATGTGGTAGCCGATGCCTTGAGCAGGAAGGACAGAGAACCCATTCGAGTAAAATCTATGAATATAATGATTCATAATAACCTTACTACTCAAATAAAGGAGGCGCAACAAGGAGTTTTAAAAGAGGGAAATTTAAAGGATGAAATACCCAAAGGATCGGAGAAGCATCTTAATATTCGGGAAGACGGAACCCGATATAGGGCTGAAAGGATTTGGGTACCAAAATTTGGAGATATGAGAGAAATGGTACTTAGAGAAGCTCATAAAACCAGATACTCAATACATCCTGGAACGGGGAAGATGTACAAGGATCTCAAGAAACATTTTTGGTGGCCGGGTATGAAAGCCGATGTTGCTAAATACGTAGGAGAATGTTTGACGTGTTCTAAGGTCAAAGCTGAGCATCAGAAACCATCAGGTCTACTTCAACAACCCGAAATCCCGGAATGGAAATGGGAAAACATTACCATGGATTTCATCACTAAATTGCCAAGGACTGCAAGTGGTTTTGATACTATTTGGGTAATAGTTGATCGTCTCACCAAATCAGCACACTTCCTGCCAATAAGAGAAGATGACAAGATGGAGAAGTTAACACGACTGTATTTGAAGGAAGTCGTCTCCAGACATGGAATACCAATCTCTATTATCTCTGATAGGGATGGCAGATTTATTTCAAGATTCTGGCAGACATTACAGCAAGCATTAGGAACTCGTCTAGACATGAGTACTGCCTATCATCCACAAACTGATGGGCAAAGCGAAAGGATGATACAAACGCTTGAAGACATGCTACGAGCATGTGTTACTGATTTCGGAAACAGTTGGGATCGACATCTACCGTTAGCAGAATTTTCCTACAACAACAGCTACCATTCAAGCATTGAGATGGTGCCGTTTGAAGCACTTTATGGTAGAAAGTGCAGGTCTCTGATTTGTTGGAGTGAAGTGGGGGATAGACAGATTACGGGTCCGGAGATTATACAAGAAACTACCGAGAAGATCATCCAAATTCAACAACGATTGAAAACCGCCCAAAGTCGACAAAAGAGCTACGCTGACATTAAAAGAAAAGATATAGAATTTGAAATTGGAGAGATGGTCATGCTTAAAGTTGCACCTTGGAAAGGCGTTGTTCGATTTGGTAAATGAGGGAAATTAAATCCAAGGTATATTGGACCATTCAAGATTATTGATCGTGTCGGACCAGTAGCTTACTGACTTGAGTTACCTCAACAACTCGCGGCTGTACATAACACTTTCCATGTCTCGAATTTGAAGAAATGTTTTGCTAAAGAAGATCTCACTATTCCGTTAGATGAAATCCAAATCAACAAAAAACTTCAATTCATCGAAGAACCCGTCGAAATAATGGATCGTGAGGTTAAAAGACTTAAGCAAAACAAGATACCAATTGTTAAGGTTCGATGGAATGCTCGTAGAGGACCCGAGTTCACCTGGGAGCGTGAAGATCAGATGAAGAAGAAATACCCGCATCTATTTCCAGAAGATTCGTCAACACCTTCAACAGCTTAAAATTTCGGGACGAAATTTATTTAACGGGTAGGTACTGTAGTGACCCGAACTTTTCCATGTTTATATATATTAATTGAGATTGATATTTACATGATTAAATGTTTCCAACATGTTAAGAAATCAAACTTGTTAAGACTTGATTAATTGAAATATGTTTCATATAGACAATTGACCACCCAAGTTGACCGGTGATTTACGAACGTTAAAACTTGTAAAAACTATATGATGACATATATATGGATATATATATATTTTACATGATACTATGATAAGTAAACATATCATTAAGTATATTAACAATGAACTACATATGTAAAAACAAGACTACTAACTTAATGATTTTTAAACGAGACATATATGTAACGATTATCGTTGTAAAGACATTTAATGGATATATATCATATTAAGAGATATTCATACATGATAATATCATGATAAAATAATAATTTAAAATCTCATTTGATATTATAAATATTGGGTTAACAACATTTAACAAGATCGTTAACCTAAAGGTTTCAAAACAACACTTACATGTAACGACTAACGATGACTTAACGACTCAGTTAAAATGTATATACATGTAGTGTTTTAATATGTATTTATACACTTTTGAAAGACTTCAATACACTTATCAAAATACTTCTACTTAACAAAAATGCTTACAATTACATCCTCGTTCAGTTTCATCAACAATTCTACTCGTATGCACCCGTATTCGTACTCGTACAATACACAGCTTTTAGATGTATGTATTATTGGTATATACACTCCAATGATCAGCTCTTAGCAGCCCATGTGAGTCACCTAACACATGTGGGAACCATCATTTGGAAACTAGCATGAAATATCTATTAAAATTACAAAAATATGAGTAATCATTCATGACTTATTTACATGAAAACAAAATTACATATCCTTTATATCTAATCCATACACCAACGACCAAAAACACCTACAAACACTTTCATTCTTCAATTTTATTCATCTAATTGATCTCTCTCAAGTTCTATCTTCAAGTTCTAAGTGTTCTTCATATATTCTACAAGTTCTAGTTACATAAAATCAAGAATACTTTCAAGTTTGCTAGCTCACTTCCAATCTTGTAAGGTGATCATCCAACCTCAAGAAATCTTTGTTTCTTACAGTAGGTTATCATTCTAATACAAGGTAATAATCATATTCAAACTTTGGTTCAATTTCTATAACTATAACAATCTTATTTCAAGTGATGATCTTACTTGAACTTGTTTTCGTGTCATGATTCTGCTTCAAGAACTTCGAGCCATCCAAGGATCCGTTGAAGCTAGATCCATTTTTATCTTTTCCAGTAGGTTTATCCAAGGAACTTAAGGTAGTAATGATGTTCATAACATCATTAGATTCATACATATAAAGCTATCTTATTCGAAGGTTTAAACTTGTAATCACTAGAACAAAGTTTAGTTAATTCTAAACTTGTTCGCAAACAAAAGTTAATCCTTCTAACTTGAATTTTAAAATCAACTAAACACATGTTCTATATCTATATGATATGCTAACTTAATGATTTAAAACCTGGAAACACGAAAAACACCGTAAAACCGAATTTACGCCGTCGTAGTAACACTGCGGGCTGTTTTGGGTTAGTTAATTAAAAACTCTGATAAACTTTGATTTAAAAGTTGTTATTCTGAGAAAATGATTTTTATTATGAACATGAAACTATATCCAAAAATTATGGTTAAACTCAAAGTGGAAGTATGTTTTCTAAAATGGTCATCTAGACGTCGTTCTTTCGACTAAAATGACTACCTTTACAAAAATGAGTTGTAACTTATTTTTCCGACTATAAACCTATACTTTTCTGTTTAGATTCATAAAATAGAGTTCAATATGAAACCATAGCAATTTGATTCACTCAAAACGGATTTAAAATGAAGAAGTTATGGGTAAAATAAGATTGGATAATTTTTCTCATTTTAGCTACGTGAAAATTGGTAACAAATCTATTCCAACCATAACTTAATCAACTTGTATTGTATATTATGTAATCTTGAGATACCATAGACAGGTATACAATGTTTCGACCTATCATGTCGACACATCTATATATATTTCGGAACAACCATAGACACTCTATATGTGAATGTTGGAGTTAACTATACAGGGTTGAGCTTGATTCCAAAATATATATAGTTTGAGTTGTGATCAATACTGAGATACGTATACACTGGGTCATGGATTGATTCAAGATAATATTTATCGATTTATTTCTGTACATCTAACTGTGGACAACTAGTTGTAGGTTACTAACGAGGACAGCTGACTTAATAAACTTAAAACATCAAAATATATTAAAAGTGTTATAAATATATTTTGAACATACTTTGATATATATATGTATATATTGTTATAGGTTCGTGAATCAACCAGTGGCCAAGTCTTACTTCCCGACGAAGTAAAAATCTGTGAAAGTGAGTTATAGTCCCACTTTTAAAATCTAATATTTTTGGGATGAGAATACATGCAGGTTTTATAAATGATTTATAAAATAGACACAAGTACGTGAAACTACATTCTATGGTTGAATTATCGAAATCGAATATGCCCCTTTTTATTAAGTATGGTAATCTAAGAATTAGGGATCAGACACCCTAATTGACGCGAATCCTAAAGATAGATCTATTGGGCTTAACAAACCCCATCCAAAGTACAGGATGCTTTAGTACTTCGAAATTTATATCATATCCGAAGGGTGTCCCGGAATGATGGGGATATTCTTATATATGCATCTTGTTAATGTCGGTTACCAGGTGTTCACCATATGAATGATTTTTATCTCTATGTATGGGATGTGTATTGAAATATGAAATCTTGTGGCCTATTATTATGATTTGATATATATAGGTTAAACCTATAACTCACCAACATTTTTGTTGACGTTTTAAGCATGTTTATTCTCAGGTGATTATTAAGAGCTTCCGCTGTCGCATACTTAAATAAGGACGAGATTTGGAGTCCATGCTTGTATGATATTGTGTAAAAACTGCATTCAAGAAACTTATTTTGTTGTAACATATTTGTATTGTAAACCATTATGTAATGGTTGTGTGTAAACAGGATATTTTAGATTATCATTATTTGATAATCTACGTAAAGCTTTTTAAACCTTTATTGATGAAATAAAGGTTATGGTTTGTTTTAAAATGAATGCAGTCTTTGAAAAACGTCTCATATAGAGGTCAAAACCTCGCAACGAAATCAATTAATATGGAACATTTTTAATCAATAAGAACGGGACATTTCAGTTATTATGTGCTATATTTCATCCTATATGTATTATAGCGGTATTGTAAGTTTGTAAAATATTTTGTATAAAGTTTGAACGCGAAATATTATTGTAATAAGTTTTTCATATAGAAACGTAGTAGTTGAGTTGTATAGTAGCTAGTAAGTATGAACTTAACGGGTAGGTACTACCCGAATATAAACTATAAAATGCTAATATGAAGAAAAAACTTTTATAAATAAGTTCATATAATGCTACGAGATACTATTGACTACTCTCAAGTTCTATATGATTAACTCAATTCTTTTAGCTATTTTTGAAGGAAATGGCACCTGCGACTCATCAGAATTTGAACATGAGCGAGGAAGACTTCCGTGTTTTCCTTGCAGCAAACATAGCCTCAGTACAGGCTGCGATGCAAAATAACAATAACTCTGAATCTAGCAGTGGAACTAATTCCACAAGAAATCGTGTAGGATGCTCCTACAAAGAATTCACTGCCTGTAAACCTTTGGAATTTGATGGAACTGAAGGACTAATTGGATTGAAACGGTGGACCGAGAAAGTCGAATCGGTGTTTGCCATAAGTAAGTGTACTGAAGAGGACAAAGTTAAGTACGCTACGCATACGTTCACAGGTACTGCGTTAACGTGGTGGAACACCTATTTTGAACAGGTAGGACAAAATGCTGCTTATGCACTACCGTGGTCGGCATTCAAGCAATTGATGAACGAGCAGTACCGTCCTAGAAACGAAGTCAATAAACTCAAGGTAGAACTTAGGGAGCTACGAACACAAGGGTTCGACATTACCACATATGAACGACGATTCACAGAGTTGTGCCTATTGTGTCCGGGAGCGTTCGAAGATGAAGAAGAGAAGATCGACGCGTTTGTAAAAGGGTTACCAATAAGGATTCAAGAAGATGCGAGTTCACACGAGCCCGCTTCCATACAAAAGGCAAGTAGAATGGCGCATAAACTCATAAATCAGATTGAGGGAAGAATTAAAGAGCAAGATGCCGAAGAAGCCAACACGAAACAACTCAAGAGAAAGTGGGAAGAAACCAGTGACAAGGGTCACCAATACAACAACAACAACAATTACAACCACAACCGCAACAACAATCGCAACAATAACCGCAATCCTAACAATAACTACAACAAACGTCCCAATAACAATAACAACTACAACAACCGTTCCAACAACAATAACAATCTCAACAACAACCTCAATAACAACAACGGCAACAAAAACCAAAAATGCAAAAGGTGTGAAGAGTACCACCAGAATGGGTTATGCATGACATTTTACACCAAGTGTAAAAGAACTGGCCATGGTGCGAAAAAGTGTGAGGTCTACGGACCAAAGTTTAACAGAACTAAAGGAACAAATAGTGGTGAAACAAGTAATTCCGCCTTTGTTTGTTATGGATGTGGAAAATCGGGCCACATTAGAAGTAATTGCCCGAATCAGGGGAATACTAATGGGCAGGGCAGCGAAAGAGCTTTCAATATTAATACGACAGAAGCGCATGAAGACCCGGAGCTTGTTACGAGTACGTTTCTTATTGATAATAAATCTGCTTATGTTTTATTTGATTCGGGTGCGGATAGAAACTATATGAGTAGAGATTTTTGTGCTAAATTAAGTTGCCCATTGACGCCTTTGGATAGTAAATTTTTACTCGAATTAGCAAACGGTAAATTAATTTCAGCAAATAATATATGTCGGGATAGAGAAATTAAACTGGGGGATGAAATGTTTAAAATTGATTTAATACCAGTCGAGTTAAGGAGTTTTGATGTAATAATTAGTATGGACTGGTTGAAAAAGGTGAGAGCAGAGGTCGTTTGCTACAAAAATTCGATTCGCATTGTGCGTGAAAAAGGAAAACCATTAATGGTGTACGGAGAAAAGAACAATGCAAAATTAAATCTTATTAGTAGTTTGAAGGCGCAAAAACTAATAAGAAAAGGTTGTTACGTCATTCTAGCACGCATCAAGGAAGTTAAACCTGAAGAAAAGAACATCAGTGATGTTCCCGTCGCAAAAGAATTTCCCGATGTATTTTCGAAAGAATTACCGGGATTACCCCCACATCGATCCGTTGGATTTCAAATAGACCTTGTACCAGGAGCTGCACCAATAGCTCGAGCTCCATACAGACTCGCACCCAGCGAAATGAAAGAATTACAAAGTCAATTACAGGAACTTTTAAAGAGTGGTTTCATTCGACCAATTACATCACCATGGAGAGCTCTTGTTCTATTTGTCAAGAAGAAAGACGGTACATTCAGGTTGTGTATCGACTACCGAGAGTTGTACAAACTTACCATCAAGAACCGTTACCCATTACCGAGAATCGACGATTTATTTGATCAACTACAAGGCTCGTCAGTTTATTCAAAGATTGATTTACGTTCTGGGTATCACCAAATGCGGCTGAAGGAGGATGACATTCCGAAGACTGCTTTTAGGACGCATTATGGTCATTACGAGTTTATGGTTATGCCGTTTGGATTGACTAACACACCAGCTGTGTTCGTGGACCTCATCAACCGAGTGTGGCCATATCTTGACAAGTTTGTCATTGTCTTCATCGATGACATACTTATTTACTCGAAGAATGATCAAGAGCATGAAGAACATTTAAGAAAAGTGCTAGAGTTGCTAAGGAAAGAAAAACTGTACGCTAAGTTTTCAAAGTGTGCATTTTGGTTAGAAGAAGTTCAATTTCTCGGTCATATAGTGAATAAAGAAGGTATTCAGGTGGATCCAGCAAAGATTGAAACCGTTGAAAAGTGGGAAACCCCAAAAATTCCGAAACACATACGCCAATTTTTAGGACTAGCTGGTTACTACAGAAGGTTCATCCAAGATTTTTCCAAAATAGCAAAACCCTTGACTGCATTAACGCATAAAGGGAAGAAATTTGAATGGAAGGATGAACAAGAAAAAGCGTTTCAATTGTTGAAGAAAAAGTTAACTACGGCACCTATATTGTCATTACCTGAAGGGAATGATGATTTTGTGATATATTGTGATGCCTCAAAGCAAGGTGTCGGTTGTGTATTAATGCAACGAACGAAGGTAATTGCTTTTGCGTCTAGACAATTGAAGATTCACGAGCAGAATTATACGATGCATGATTTGGAATTAGGCGCGGTTGTTTTTGCATTAAAAACCTGGAGGCACTACTTATATGGGGTCAAAAGTATTATATATACCGACCACAAAAGTCTTCAACACATATTTAATCAGAAACAACTGAACATGAGGCAGCGCAGGTGGATTGAATTGATGAATGATTACGACTTTGAGATTTGTTACCACCCGGGGAAGGCAAATGTGGTAGCCGACGCCTTGAGCAGAAAGGACAGAGAACCTATTCGTGTAAAAGCTATGAATATAATGATTCACACTAACCGTACTACTCAAATAAAGGAGGCGCAACAAGGAGTTTTAAAAGAGGGAAACTTAAGGGATGAAATACCCAAAGGATCGGAGAAGCATCTTAATATTCGGGAAGACGGAACCCGGTATAGGGCTGAAAGAATTTGGGTACCAAAATTTGGAGATATGAGAGAAATGGTACGTAGAGAAGCTCATAAAACCAGATACTCAATAAATCCTGGAACGGGGAAGATGTACAAAGATCTCAAGAAATATTTTTGGTGGCCAGGTATGAAAGCCGATGTTTCTAAATACGTAGAGGAATGTTTGACGTGTTTTAAGGTCAAATTTGAGCATTAGAGACCATCAGGTCTACTTCAACAACCCGAAATCCCAGAATGGAAATGGAAAAACATTACCATGGATTTCATCACTAAATTGCCAAGGACTGCAAGTGGTTTTGATACTATTTGGATAATAGTTAATCGTCTCACCAAATCAGCACACTTCCTGCCAATAAGAGAAGATGACAAGATGGAGAAGTTAGCACGACTGTATTTGAAGGAAGTCGCCTCCAGACATGGAATACCAATCTCTATTATCTCTGATAGGGATGGCAGATTTATTTCAAGATTTTGGTAGACATTGCAGCAAGCATTAGAAACTTGTCTAGATATGAGTACTGCCTATCATCCATAAACTGATGGGCAGAGCGAAAGGATGATACAAACGCTTGAAGACATGCTACGAGTATGTGATATTGATTTCGGAAACAGTTGGGATCGACATCTACCGTTAGCAGAATTTTCCTACAATAACAGCTACCATTCAAGCATTGAGATGTCACCGTTTGAAGCACTTTATGGTAGAAAGTGCAGGTCTCTGATTTGTTGGAGTGAAGTGGGGGATATACAGATTACGGGTCCGGAGATAATACAAAAAACTACCGAGAAGATCATCCAAATTCAACAACGGTTGAAAACTGCCCAAAGTCGACAAAAGAGCTACGCGGACATTAAAAGAAAATATATAGAATTTGAAATTGGAGAGATGGTCATGCTTAAAGTTGCACCTTGGAAAGGCGTTGTTCGATTTGATAAACGGGGGAAATTAAATCCAAGATATATTGGACCATTCAAGATTATTGATTGTTTCGGACCAGTTGCTTACCAACTTGAATTACCACAACAACTCGCGGCTGTATATAACACTTTCCACGTCTCAAATTTGAAGAAATATTTTGCTAAAGAAGATCTCACTATTCCGTTAGACGAAATCCAAATCAACGAAAAACTTCAATTCATTAAAGAACCCGTCGAAATAATGGATCGTGAGGTTAAAAGATTTAAGCAAAACAAGATACCAATTGTTAAAGTTCGATGGAATGCTCGTAGAGGACCTGAGTTCACCTAGGAACGAGAAGATCAGATGAAGAAGAAATACCCGCACTTATTTCTAGAAGATACGTCAACACCTCCAACTGCTTAAAATTTCAGGACGAAATTTATTTAACGGGTAGGTACTGTAGTGACCCGAACTTTTCCATGTTTATATATATTAAATGAAATTGATATTTATATGATTAAGTGTTTCCAAAATGTTAAGCAATCAAACTTGTTAAGACTTGATTAATTGAAATAGGTTTTTAATCCTTCTAACTTGACTTTTAAAATCAACTAAACACATGTTCTATATCTATATGATATGCTAACTTAATGATTTAAAACCAGAAAACAAGAAAAACACCGTAAAACCGGATATACGTCGTCGTAGTAACACCGCGGGCTGTTTTGGGTTTGATAATTAAAAACTATGATAAACTTTGATTTAAAAGTTTTTCTTTTGGGAAAATGATTTTTCTTATGAACATGAAACTATATCCAAAAATCATAGTTAAACTCAAAGTGGAAGTATGTTTTTCAAAATGGTCATCAAGACGTCGTTCTTTCAACTGAAATGACTACCGCTTATAAAAACGACTTGTAACTTATATTTCCAACTATAAACCTATACTTTTTCTATTTAGATTCATAAAATAGAGTTCAATATGAAACTATAACAATTTTATTCACTCAAAACGGATTTAAAACGAAGAAGTTATGGGTAAAACAAGATTGGATATTTTTTTTTATTGTTGTAGCTACGGGAAATATTGTAACAATTCTATACAAATCATATCCTAGCTAACTTATATTGTATTATACATGTATTCTATCCTAGCTAACTTATATTGTATTATACATGTATTCTAATATATTATGTAATCTTGGGATACCATAGACACGTATGCAAATGTTTTGACATATCATATCGACCCATGTATATATATTATTTGGAGCAACCATGAACACTCTATATGCAGTAATGTTTGAGTTAGCTATACCGGGTTGAGGTTAATTCCAAAAATATATATACTTTGAGTTGCGATCTAGCCTGAGACGTGTATACACTGGGTCGTGGATTGATTCAAGATAATATATATCAATTTATTTCTGCACATCTAAGTATGGACAACTAGTTGTAGGTTACTAACGAGGACAGCTGACTTAATAAACTTAAAACATTAAAATGTATTAAAAATTTTGTAAATATATTTTGAACATACTTTGATATATATATATGTATATATTTGTTATAGGTTCGTGAATTGACCAGTGGCCAAGTCTTACTCCCGACGAAGTAAAAATCTGTAAAAGTGAGTTATAGTCCACTTTTAAAATATAATATTTTGGGATGAGAATACATGCAATTTTATAAAATATTTTACAAAATAGACACAAGTAAATGAAACTACTTTATATGGGTGAATGATCGAAGCCGAATATGCCCCTTGTTAGCTTGGTAGCCTAAGAATTTAGGAACAGACCTCCGAATTAACGCGAATCCTAAAGATAGATCTATCGGGCCCAACAAGCCCCATTCTGGAATTTAGAATGCTTTAGTACTTTGATTTTATCAGTCCGATGGGTGTCCCGGAATGATGGGGATATTCTATATGCATCTTGTTAATGTCGGTTACCAGGTGTTCACCGTATGAATGATTTTTATCTCTATGTATGGGATGTATTGAAATATGAAATCTTGTGGTCTATTATTATGATTTGATAATATATAGGTTAACCTATAACTCACCAACAATTTTTGTTGACGTTTTAAGCATGTTTATTCTCAGGTGATTATTAAGAGCTTCCGTTGTTGCATACTAAAATAAGGACAAGATTTGGAGTCCATGCTTGTATGATATTATGTAAAAACTGCATTCAAGAAACTTATTTTTGATGTAATATATTCTTATTGTAAACCATTATGTAATGGTCGTGTGTAAACGGTATATTTTAGATTATCATTATTTAATAATCTACGTAATGCTTTTTAAACCTTTATCGATAAAATAAAGGTTTTGGTTGTTTTAAAAATGAATGCAGTCTTTGAAAAACGTCTCATATAGAGGTCAAAACCTCGCGACGAAATCAATTAATATGGAATGTTTATAATCAATATGAACGGGACATTTCAATATCCTTCTTGCTCATGGATTCAACTCAATTAGAATCAAACGAACCCCTAACAGTTAGTTTAGAATTTGAATCAAAATATATAAATGAAATGAAACTAATCAATCGTTTGTTGAATCGATTAATCAGAAAAGAAAAATTAAATATATAAAAAAAATTCACAGACGTTCGTTTTTTGTAATTTATGAACTCAAATCCTCATTTTAAAATCCAGACACTTTTGTCTTATAATTTCTACATGAAATAGGTTTACAATCATTCCTTTAAACTTTCTGTGTCTTCAATTGAATTTGAATTATAACCGGTAGCTCGAATTTGACCAAAATTCATACGGTTTGACTTTTTATTCAACATCTTTGACTCATGATTTAATAATCAATATGAGAAATTGGAACTTGTAAATTTACAGATAGTTTGATAAATGAATTCCAAACACAATTGCATTTTTGGATTTTTAAAATTAGAATCAAAATCGAGCTTTTTAATAAATGTAGTAAGAACAGAGTAAATACCTGCTGTTCTTCATTTTTCTTAATTAATTTTGCCAAATTTCAACTGATATAAGTGATGACTGATAGTGAGGATGTGAAGTTGATTATTTGTGTTAATATTCAGGTACAATTCCAAGGATTTATCAAATGGTGGTGGACAGGCTTGGTTCACCAGGTACGAAAAGAAAATAAAATAAAATAAAACAGATAACGACCCTTAACTTAATTTGTTTGTTATTGAAATACATGGAATCAATTGGTACTGGTTTGGAAACATAAAAGGAAATTTACTACAGCTCGATAACGATTGCAAACAGATTACGGTTTGTGCTGTTTATTTATATGAATTTATTTATTTATTTAACTGTATACTTAATCTATATATATATATATATATATATATATATATATATATATATATATATATATATATATATATATATATATATATATATATATATATATATATATATGTATACTGTAAATTTGATTTCCTTGTATATCTATAATCATTCTTGATATTATATTAATACTATTAATAATTACAATAATAATAATAATTCATAATATTAATAATAATATTGATACTTCTTTTAATAATATATTAATAACAATAATTTTTAATAATAATATTGATAACGATATTAGTAATAAAGATAATGATAATATGACAATAAATATAGACAAAATTGCTGAAATGGTCCCTGTGGTTTGTATCAAAATGCTGATTTAGTCCCTGTGGTTTTTTTCTATGGATTTCATCCTCGTGGATTGTCAATGTTACTGATTTAATCCCTATTTCTGACGGCCGTCTAAATTAACCGTTAAATCCAGTCACATACTACACACATGAGGGCAGAAATGTAATTTTACAATGTCTCCTTCCCTGCCTTCATCTTTTATCCCAAAAAAGATGAACAAACCCTAATTTTTTATTTTCTTCAAACAACATGGACTACAAAACACATCAAAACCAAACAATCATCACATTAACTAAAATTAAAATTAACACATCATTTGATCAATTCTTAAATATGTAGAAAATACACACATCATTTCAATACAAAACTAAACGTAAATCGACCAATTGATTCACCAGTTGCTAATTGTTTTTTTCAATTCGAGTGGTGACAAAACATATATTTAATTCTTTGTTCCCAAAAGATCATAAGTTAACCCACCTGCTCTCGTCACTACCAATTTGCAATCCCTTTTTTTCTAAGTATTTGTTCCTATTTACATTGTAGTAATTACCACTACACCTCAACGTCATTGAAAACAGATCACGTTCATCATTTCAGTGTAAATCTGGACCAATTTTCACAAACCCCAAAATTGCGAAATCAAGATCTGAGTAAAACTCATTTGAGTATAACCCATCTACCATTCGTTTCAGATCTGGTTTCAAAGGTCACAAATCTGAGTAAAACCCATCCGCCGTTACTTCTCAACGTCTCTTAATCATTGATATCCTCACGCCGCCGTTAGATCTGACGTCTCCGACAATTAAGATAAGCTTCCATACATGCTGCTACTTTTATAGTTGGCCTTTTGAACATTAAAATTGTAAATTATTCCATTTAATTGCATTGTGTTTCCGTTCAAAAAGATTAAAAGAGATTGCACATGTTCTGTTCCAACTTGTGTTAAAAATGAGATTTTGGTTGTATAGATAAAATAATAATGATAATGAGATTAGAGATGAAAGAGATGGAGAAGATGGTGATGAAACAACAAATATAATAAAGATTATAAAGATGGGGAAAATTTGTGACAACCCGGAAATTTCCAACCAAATTTAAACTTTAATCTTTATATGTTTCCGACACGATAAGCAATATTTATTAAGTTAAATTTCAAGAATTAAAACTATGTTCATACATTCATTCAACTTCGACCAAGTTCCAACGATTCACGCACCATTAAACGAATATGATTATATATGTATATGTGTATATATATTATAACTTGAAACGTAAACAAAATATTAGATTAAATACTTTATATGATTGTATCTGTTTCAAAATGTTTATCAATGGAATTAGAAGATAAGATCAAATGATTGAATTATCAGATATATTGAATTATGATTACAAGTCTCTGTTGAAAGGCCCACGTTGATTTGAGAAATCTTTCCATTTTAACAATATTCGAAAAATGGTAAAGTGATTTATAAATAAGAACAAATTGTCAATCATTGAGAACTAGACAAAGGATAGTGGAAGATTGAATCTCATAAAGACTCGATTGATCTATTTAGTTTTAAACGTACAAAAACGTTTTCAGTTTAAAAAGAACTTTATTATTAAAACGTATATAACTTTTATAAATATCTAGAACCACTTTTGACAACTCATTACTTAACTAGTATGATAAAGATAATGATATTTATATTTTATTTTATATATATAATGATTTAAATTAATATTATATATATTTATACGCGTATTATACGTACATAGTTTTATACTTTTACTATACTTAAACTTTACCTTTACTTTATTTTTACTTACTTTAACTTTAATAATTCACTTTAATAATTCATACTTTAATAATTCACTTTAATAATTCATACTTTAATAATTCACTTTAATAATTCATAATTTAATAATTCAATTTAATAATTCATACTTTAATAATTCACTTTAATAATTCAAAAATCTATTATAAATAGAATTCAATAGGTTTCATTATTTCATAGAAACTTGAAAATATTTTTCTCTAAACTCTCTCAATCGATTTACATATATATATTTACTCCGTATTATTTCAAGATATTATTAGTATACATAAAATATTACGACGGAGTGCTGTCCGAGTGATTTCGAAATTGTTTTTCGAGTGGGATAGGATTAAGGAAATTATGGGTTATAGCTATGGAGGTGATTGAGTATGGTTCATGGGTATGCTCGTGAGGTCAATATAGTGTTTATCATTTCCGTTGCGTCTACGTACCTTTCCTGCAATATTGAATCTCAATATTGATACGTGAGTACTCATAATTTAACTTTTACATACTAATAGTGTATCCCTGACTAGTGCTCGAGTATTTAGGATTATGCATGCTTGTACTTTTAATATTACCCTTAGACAGGTTAGGTTGAATGTTGAATTAGTTACACTTGCGGTTGAGATAAGGTATAAGATATGCTTGTCCATGGAAAGCTAGCGAAAAATTAAGAACTTTTCCTTTAGATATCGAATGGTTTCGATGAACGGATTAGAAGTTATAATCAATTGAATTTTCGATATTTTTATTAAAAATGATTATTATTATCGTCGTTTTTATCGTCGTTCTAGTTTTATCTTATTATTATGATTATTATTATCTTTATCAATAAAAGGGATTTATCATTAAAAATTGTTATTTTTTTTTATTATTACTATCGTTATTATCGTTAAAGTTATAATTAGTATTATTATTATTATCCAATTATTATTATTATTATTATTATTATTATTATTAGTATTATTATTATTATCGTTATTAATATATATATCATTATTTAAAAATGGTTATTGTTATTATTATTATTATTATTACTATATTATCATTAAGATAATTATTAGTATTATCGTTAATAATGTTATAGTAACTATCATTATTAATATTAGTGTATTTAAAACAAATATTTGTAACACCTAATTATTTTGATTACTATTATTATCATTATTATGAACATGATATAAAAGATGATTAAAAGCTATTAAACGAAACGATTAGGAAATAATGAGTAAGAGTATCATGATGAAATTAAAATATTATAAGATATTGATTTAGATAAAATTATCGTTCTTATTATTTTTATCATTACTATTATTATTAAAAGTATCGTTAGTATTAAAACTATCATTTTAACAAAAATTATCATTTTAATAGAAATGTCATTGTTACTATAAAATATCATTATTATTATTATTATTATTTTAAATAGAATTATTATTTTAAAGATAATATTAAAAATTATCGTAAATATTAAAGTTATCATAATTAGAATTATCGTTTTATCATAATATCATCTTAGTAATTATAAATATTGATATTTTTATAATAATTATTATTATTACAAAATAATACAACTTTTACTTACTATCATTATAGATATTATTTTATCAAATAAATATGTGATACAAACATATTTTACTACGTGTAATAACTTACTTTAATAATACCTATCATATTATCTTTATGATATTAAATGAACCCTATAAATTTTATTACTTAATATATATAAAAGTATATTTTATTATATAAATTTAATATAAAATTTTATTTATTAATAAATAAATTATATTATTTACTCTAATAAATCTTTTAAAAATATTTAAAAATATAAAACGACGATATTTAAACTATATATTAATCATGTATAGATTTTTGGAAATTATTTTGAGTCAAATTTACTTTTGTTGACTTTTGCATATTAGTCTCGAGCATTAGGATTGTGGTACACTATGACTTAACCTAATTTGTTAGACAAATATTGACCAACACATAAATATATATAATTAATTTAGGTTCGTGAATCCGAGGTCAACCTTGCACTTGTTCAATGACGTTATATGTATTTTTACTACGAAATACAGTATGGTGAGTTATAGTCCCACTTTTAAAATCTAATATTTTTGGGATGAGAATACATGCAGGTTTTATAAATGATTTACAAAATAGACACAAGTACGTGAAACTACATTCTATGGTTGAATTATCGAAATCGAATATGCCCCTTTTTATTAACTCTGGTAATCTAAGAATTAGGGAACAGACACCCTAATTGACGCGAATCCTAAGGATAGATCTATTGGGCCTAACAAACCCCATCCAAAGTACCGGATGCTTTAGTACTTCAAAATTTATATCATGTCCGAAGGAGGATCCCGGAATGATAGGGGATATTCTTATATGTATCTAGTTAATGTCGGTTACCAGGTGTTCACCATATGAATGATTATATTTTTGTCTCTATGCATGGGACGTATATTTATGAGAACTGAAAATGAAATTCTTGTGGTCTATTAAAATGATGGAAATAAATGATTATGATAAACTAATGAACTCACCAACCTTTTGGTTGACACTTTAAAGCATGTTTATTCTCAGGTGTTAAAGAAATCTTCCGTTGTGCATTTGCTCATTTTAAAGATATTATTTGGAGTCTTTCATAGCATATTTCGAAGAACGTTGCATTCGAGTCATTGAGTTCATCAAAAATTATTATTAAATCAATTTATAGTTGGATAGTGGATATTATGAAATGGTATGCATGCCTGTCAATTTTCGATGTAAAGAAAGATTGTCTTTTAAAAACGAATGCAATGTTTGTAAAACGTATCATATAGAGGTCAAATACCTCGCAATGTAATCAACTATTGTGAATCGTTTATAATGTATATGAACGGGTCCTTTATTTTTACTTTACTTTAACTTTAATAATTCACTTTAATAATTTATACTTTAATAATTCACTTTAATAATTCATACTTTAATAATTCACTTTAATAATTCATACTTTAATAATTCACTTTAATAATTCATACTTTAATAATTCACTTTAATAATTCATACTTTAATAATTCACTTTATTAATTCATACTTTAATAATTCACTTTAATAATTCAAAAATCTATTATAAATAGAATTCAATAGGTTTCATTATTTCATAGAAACTTGAAAATATTTTTCTCTAAACTCTCTCAATCGATTTACATATATATATTTACTGCGTATTATTTCAAGATATTATTAGTATACATAAAATATTACGACGGAGTGCTGTCCGAGTGATTTCGAAATTGTTTTTCGAGTGGGATAGGATTAAGAAAATTATGGGTTATAGCTATGGAGGTGATTGAGTATGGTTCATGGGTATGCTCGTGAGGTCAATATAGTGTTTATCATTTCCGTTGCGTCTACGTACCTTTCCTGCAATATTGAATCTCAATATTGATACGTGAGTACTCATAATTTAACTTTTACATACTAATAGTGTATCCCTGACTAGTGCTTGAGTATTTAGGATTATGCACGCTTATACTTTTAATATTGCCCTTAGACAGGTTAGGTTGAATGTTGAATTAGTTACACGTGCGGTTGAGATAAGGTATAAGATATGCATGTCCTTGGAAAGCTAGTGAAAAATTAAGAACTTTTCCTTTAGATATCGAATGGTTTCGATGAACGGATTAGAAGTTATAATCAATTGAATTTTCGATATTTTTATTAAAAATGATTATTATTATCGTCGTTTTTTTCGTCGTTCTAGTTTTATCTTATTATTATGATTATTATTATCTTTATCAATAAAAGGGATTTATCATTAAAAATTGTTATTTTTTTTATTATTACTATCGTTATTATCGTTAAAGTTATAATTAGTATTATTATTATTATCCAATTATTATTATTATTATTATTAGTATTATTATTATTATTATCGTTATTAATATATATATCATTATTTAAAAATGGTTATTGTTATTGTTATTATTATTATTACTATATTATCATTAAGATAATTATTAGTATTATCGTTAATAATGTTATAGTAACAATCATTATTAATATTAGTGTATTTAAAACAAATATTTGTAACACCTAATTATTTTGATTACTATTATTATCATTATTATGAACACGATATAAAAGACGATTAAAAGCTATTAAACGAAACGATTAGGAAATAATGAGTAAGAGTATCATGATGAAATTAAAATATTATAAGATATTGATTTAGATAAAATTATCGTTCTTATTATTTTTATCATTACTATTATTATTAAAAGTATCGTTAGTATTAAAACTATCATTTTAACAAAAATTATCATTTTAATAGAAATGTCATTGTTACTATAAAATATCATTATTATTTTTATTATTTTAAATAGAATTATTATTTTAAAGATAATATTAAAAATTATCGTAAATATTAAAGTTATCATAATTATAATTATCGTTTTATCATAATGTCATCTTAGTAATTATAAATATTGATATTTTTATAATAATAATTATTATTACAAAATAATACAACTTTTACTTACTATCATTATAGATATTATTTTATCAAATAAATATGTGATACAAACATATTTTACTACGTGTAATAACTTACTTTAATAATACCTATCATATTATCTTTATGATATTAAATGAACCCTATAAATTTTATTACTTAATATATATAAAAGTATATTTTATTATATAAATTTAATATAAAATTTTATTTATTAATAAATAAATTATATTATTTACTCTAATAAATCTTTTAAAAATATTTAAAAATATAAAATGACGATATTTAAACTATATATTAATCATGTATAGATTTTTGGAAATTATTTTGAGTCAAATTTACTTTTGTTGACTTTTGCATATTAGTCTCGAGCATTAGGATTGTGGTACACTATGACTTAACCTAATTTGTTAGACAAATATTGACCAACACATAAATATATATAATTAATTTAGGTTCGTGAATCCGAGGTCAACCTTGCACTTGTTCAATGACGTTATACGTATTTTTACTACGAAATACAATATGGTGAGTTATAGTCCCACTTTTAAAATCTAATATTTTTGGGATGAGAATACATGCAGGTTTTATAAATGATTTACAAAATAGACACAAGTACGTGAAACTACATTCTATGGTTGAATTATCGAAATCGAATATGCCCCTTTTTATTAAGTCTGGTAATCTAAGAATTAGGGAACAGACATCCTAATTGACGCGAATCCTAAAGATAGATCTATTGGGCCTAACAAACCCCATCCGAAGTACAGATGCTTTAGTATTTCGAAATTTATATCATGTCCGAAGGAGGATCCCGGAATGATAGGGGATATTCTTATATGTATCTAGTTAATGTCGGTTACCAGGTGTTCACCATATGAATGATTATTTTTGTCTCTATGCATGGGACGTATATTTATGAGAACTGGAAATGAAATTCTTGTGGTCTATTAAAATGATGGAAATAAATGATTATGATAAACTAATGAACTCACCAACCTTTTGGTTGACACTTTAAAGCATGTTTATTCTCAGGTGTTAAAGAAATCTTTCGCTGTGCATTTGCTCATTTTAAAGATATTGCTTGGAGTCTCATAGCATATTTCGAAGAACGTTGCATTCGAGTCATTGAGTTCATCAAAGATTATTATTAAATCAATTTATAGTTGGATAGTGGATATTATGAAATGGTATGCATGCCTGTCAATTTTCGATGTAAAGAAAGATTGCCTTTTAAAAACGAATGCAATGTTTGTAAAATGTATCATATAGAGGTCAAATACCTCGCAATGTAATCAACTATTGTGAATCGTTTATAATGTATATGAACGGGTCCTTTCAAAATTGAAGAAAGAGATTAGATGGAAACAATTTTATTTGGGGAAGAAGAGTAGGTGATATATACAGTAATACTAATACTAATAAAGATGATAAATTAAACGAAAATAAGAAAAAAAATGCAAAAGACGGATTTACCCTCGTGTGCGTAGCATGTGACATGAGTTAACGGAGTTTTTTAACGGCCGTCAGCCAGAGGGACAAAATCAGCAACATTTGCAAACCACGAGGATGAACTCAGTCGAAAAAAAAGCTTAGGGACTAAATCAGCATTATGGTACAAACCACAGGGATCGTTTTAGCAATTTTGTCATAAATATAATAATGATGATAAATAAGATTGAAATGCCCCGTTCATATTAATTATAAACGTTTCATATTAATTGGTTTCTTTGCGAGGTTTTGACCTCTATATGAGACGTTTTTCAAATCTTGCATTCGTTTTTTTAAAAACAACCATAACCTTTATTATTGAATAAAGGTCTTAATGACATAATTTAGATTGTCTATCAAAGACAATCTCCTCAAATAAATAAGTTTTTACACAACCCATTACAATATGATCAAATATATTACAACAAATACTCCGAATGCAAGTTTAAACAATATAAACAATTATGCGGACTCTAAATCTTGACCTTGGGTTGGCATACGATAGCGGAAGCATTTTTAATATTCACCTGAGAATAAACATGCTTAAAATGTCAACAAAAATGTTTGTCAGTCATAGGTTTAATTTCTATATAATAATCATAACATTTAATAAGCCACAAGATATCATTTAATTAAATGCGCAGGATCATTACAACGGCAAAAAAAATCATTCATACGATGAGTTGCCTGGTAACCGGCCTTAACATAGAGCGCTTAAGATATCTGGCATCATACATTCCACTATTCAAATGTATGACAAGAACCCTTCGAAGTACTAAAGCATTTCCACTATTCGAAAATGGGGGTGGTTGGTGCCCGTAGATCTACCTTTAGGATTCGCGTCAATTAGTGTTTTTCACTAATTCTTAGGTTACCAAGCATAATAATAATAAGTACAGATATCCGGTATAACAAAACAATCGTAGAATGTAGTTCCATGAACTTATGCTTATTTTGTAAAACATTTATAAATTTTGCATGTATTCTCATCCCAAAATAATTTAGATAGTAAAAATGGGACTATAACTCACTTGTGATGATTTCCGAATAGATGGTGATAAGACTTGGCCTTTTGACAAATTCACGAACCTAATAATAATATTCTTGTGTCAAGATATATATATATATATATATATATATATATATATATATATATATATATATATATATATATATATATATATATATAATTAATATTCCATACTTATGATATTTGTGATAATTTTAATTGTCCATTGTTAGTAGTACAATAGTCCAATAGTCCAAAAGTCCAACAGTATAAATATATATATATATATAAATATAAATGCGTATATTATGTTAGAATTCACTAATACTATAATATATTGTCTTAATATAATAAGACACATAATATGTATATTGTCTGAAGCAATCCACGACCCATTGTATACATGTCTCAGGCTCGATCACAACTCAAAGTATATAATATTTTGGAATCCACTTCAACCCACAGTGTAACAACCCAAACCAACCCGCGATTAAACCATGTAAAATTACAACAATAAAAAAAAAATTTGCTGGACTGCCACCTGGCGCGGCGCGCCATATAGGCCGCGCGGCGCGCCAAACCTGACTGTCCGAAAAGTCTTTAAATGCGAAAATGTTTGACTAGTTCCCGACATATTTAGGCATAACGCTTTTAACCCAATGTTCCATATATAAAAACTAGCACGTTCTATTAATAGAATTATGTTTACGAAGCGGGGCCCACATTGACCCAAATTACCCCTTAAGTACCAAAATACAATTTTCGACCATAAGACTTTTAATACAAAACAAAGCCGAGCATGGCGATTGGGGATACGCTACCCAATCCTAATAAATCCAAAAGCAAGCCTTCTACGCAAACTATGCAAGTCCTCTAATCCTCGTGCTTACCCGAGCCACCATCCGCATGCAATCTATAAAAAGAGTCAACAACGAGAGGGTAAGCTAACGCTTAGTGAATGATAATATACTACATACATATATATGTATAAAATGGACACGCCACAAAATAACAAATACCGCATACCGAGGCATCCATATAAGACACTACACTAAGCATACCGTACGATCTCTAAGCAACGAGCTAAAGATACAACAACAATATAAGTTCACCAACGACGATCTGAACAACGCCAAATAGCTACACCCGGAGGGTTAGCTACAACACAACAATACATTAATATATAACAATATAAACGAACAAGGTTAACACCTTAACCCAATACCGAGAACCAAATACCACAATGAAGATTGGCCGAACTACACGAGCCTTAGTAATCCGAAACCACACGAGATTACTATCTTCAATAAGATGACCGAACTACACGAGTCACCATGAATCCGAACTACACGAGATTCATTTCCACAATAATATAAGATGACCGAAACCACACGCGTCATCGTGAATCCGAATACACACGCGATTCACTTCTCAATATTATACCCTTCGCCATTGGGGTTATATCAACCACATCACAACCACGTGTGATCATGTACACGCGAACGCGTACTTCGCCAAAGATGGTCAACCAAAACGCACAACCGTGCAAATTGGACTCATGCAAAAGTCCATCAAGTCCACCTACATGTGAAGTGAGCTCTATAGCCGAGAATCACTTCACCCGACCCGCACCCATCCTACACATACATATGTACATAGGATAATATCACTCACCTTGAAGTCTTGAAGAATGCTTCCAAGTAATCCGCAACTCGCCAATGGAAAGTACCTATTCCATTATCACAATTACAACAATACACTTAGAGTGGATTTACAAATCAACCCAATTCGTCACTTAGTGCAAATTTGACCCAAATGCACTACCAAGTACAAAACGTGCCCAAAACTAACCAATAATCACTAACACAAGTGAGAATGGTCCTAATACGCCAATTAAACCCGAACTCAAGTGTTAAACACGTGTCATACCCATTTTGACACTTAAACCCTAATTTTGACCCATTAAGTCAAAATCTCACCATTTACAAGTTTTAACACCAAAACACATTTAACTTGGTTTTATACTTCAACTTAATCCATTTCAAGTTTATAAACCGCATTAAATCGCCAATTGGGTCATAATCACCACCAAACCCTAATTTGACCCAAAGTCAAAGTTAGTCAACCATAATACCCTAAATAGGTTCCAATACTTCAATAATCACTATACCTAGTGATTAAACTCCAAACCAAAGCCTAATCAAGGCCAAATCGTCATCCAACCCAAAACCCGCCAAGTGACAAGAATAACTAGTCACCATAAACACATTTCATCATATAAAAGGGTTACACAACAATTTAACTCAAAACCCTAACTTGAATATCAAATCAAATAAATGAAATTCGGAGTTTGAGCTTACCAATACCACCACAACGTAGCTAGGAACGAAAGGAACAACTTTAAAACCCGAGACTTTGAACAATTTGAGCTTCTTCTTCACCAAAACCTCCAATCTCTCTCTAGAATCACTCTCTCTCTCTCTAGATAGTTGGGAGTGATGAATGGATGCCAAAATGATCCAAAAGTGGATCTAAAACTGATATTAAGGCCACAAATCCGTCCATAAGTGAAAGGACCATAATACCCTTCATTTAGACACTTAAAATGCTGAAAAAATGCATCAGGCCCAATCGGCGCGCCGCGCCAAAAGGTGGGGCGCCGCTCCACCCTGCAGGTCAGATTTCAGAAACTCTTATTATCGTTGGAAACGTAATAAGATTTTCTTTCCAATGGTAAGGCTTTGAAACATCAACACAAACTTTATTTGAGGTTGAAAAGGTACGTACACACCTTGTACCTCAAACAACGTCCAGTTTCCTTCGACG
Organism: Rutidosis leptorrhynchoides; assembly: GCF_046630445.1. Lineage (NCBI taxonomy): Eukaryota > Viridiplantae > Streptophyta > Magnoliopsida > Asterales > Asteraceae > Rutidosis > Rutidosis leptorrhynchoides. Next base: position 343,448,114 of record NC_092336.1, read on the forward strand.
GTCGAGCAAGCAACACCTACATGCTGTGCACACTCCATACACACATAGTACACCTTAAATACATTATGTACAATAAATATTTGGGTCTTACAACTCTCCCCCACTTAGAATCGATCACGTCCTCGTGATCCTCGTCATTTAACCAAACGGACCACACTCCACGGTCCTCAACATAAGTCCCAATCCGACCTTCCTAAGCAATTCTTCCTAACGAATCGCCTTCAACAACTAAATCGTCATCCACGATTTTCTCAAATCCACAATCCGAGCATTAAAACCATGCTCCTTCCCTAACATCGGGAAACTCATCCCATCTCTAACCGAGATATCAATCCTCTAGCGTACCATTACCAAGTACCGTGCTAAAGTTACCAAGTCTCAACCTAAGGTCAACAACCCGAAACGATGAAGACCGAACCAAACGAATCCTTACGGATAACTGATAATGCTAAAAACGAACATATATTTCATAGCATTATTCCTCAAGAAAGACAAGCTTTTAGTTGCAATTGTTCTATTTAAAAGTGATATTCGTTTAAATAATAAAAGGTGAAGACAAAAGGCAGATTCGACAAATTGAAGACAAAAAGGTCCAAAGAGCTAAAAAGTACAAGATACAATCAAAAAGGTTCAAAATATTGATGAGGAACGTCTCAAAATGACAAGAGTACAAGTTACAAGACGCAAAGTACACGATATAAAATAATACGCGAGGACGTCCGAAAATCCGGAACCGGGACCTGAGCCAAGAAGAAACGCCCGACGCAACGGACCAAAAATATCTAGTCTACTATGCACAAGAATATAATATAATATATATATAATTATATATAATTATATATTATATATATTATTATTATTATATTACGTCGGCAAGAAGAAAACAAAAGTAGTTGGCTGAATCCAGGGTGGCCATGCGACTCGCATGGCCAGAAGCACAAAACCATGCGAGTCGCATGGTGTGAGATTGCTGGTCAGGTCCTATAAATAGCCAGTTTTCTGACGAGTTTTAGACATCCTTTTTCTCTTCCTCTTCAACGTAAATATATTTATATTTATAATTTATATTTTAATTTTAATTATAATTCTAATAATAAGGGTATGTTAGCGAATGTTGTAAGGGTGTAAGTCGAAATTCTGTCCGTGTAACGCTACGCTATTTTTAATCATTGTAAGTTATGTTCAACCTTTTTATATTAATGTCTCGTAGCTAAGTTATTATTATGCTTGTTTAAAACGAAGTAATCATGATGTTGGGCTAATTACTAAAATTGGGTAATTGGGCTTTGTACCATAATTGGGGTTTGGACAAAAGAACGACACTTGTGGAAACTAGGCTATGGGCTATTAATGGGCTTTATATTTGTTTAACTAAATGAAAGTTTGTTAATGTTAATATAAAGATTTACAATTGGGCGTCCCTATAAATTACCATATACACTCGATCGGACACGATGGGCTGGGTATTTATATGTACAAATAATCGTTCATTTAACCGGACACGGGAATGGATTAATAGCCACTAGAATAATTAAAACAGGGGTGAAATTACATTCAAGGGTAATTGGTGTAATTGTTAACAAAGTAGTAAAACCTTGGTTTACACGCAGTCGATAACCTGGTGTATTCATTAAACAAAGTATTAAAACCTTGTTACAATTCGAATCCCCAATTAGTTGGAATATTTATCTTCGGGTATAATAATAATTTGACAAGGACACTTGCAATTTATATTTATGACTGATGGACTGTTATGGACAAAAACCAGACGGACATATTGAATAATCCAGGACAAAGGACAATTAACCCATGGGCATAAAACTAAAATCAACACGTCAAACATCATGATTACGGAAGTTTAAATAAGCATAATTCTTTTATTTCATATTTAAATTCCTTTATTTTATATTTAATTGCACTTCTAATTATCGCACTTTTATTTATTGTTATTTTATTTAATCGCACTTTTAATTATCGTACTTTTTAATTATCGCAATTTAATTTTATCGCATTTTTATTATTCGCAATTTCATTATCGTTATTTACTTTACGCTTTAATTTAAAGTCTTGTATTTATTTTATATTTTACATTAGGTTTTAACTGCGACTAAAGTTTTAAAATCGACAAACCGGTCATTAAACGGTAAAAACCCCCCTTTATAATAATAATATTACCTATATATATATTTGTATTTTTATAAAAGTTAACTAATATAGCGTTGAGCTTTGTTTAAAGATTTCCATGTGGAACGAACCGGACTTACTAAAAACTACACTACTGTACGATTAGGTACACTGCCTATAAGTGTTGTAGCAAGGTTTAAGTATATCCATTCTATAAATAAATAAATATCTTGTGTAAAATTGTATCGTATTTAATAGTATTTTCTGCTAAAAAATAATAGCTATTTTATATACACCTCGTTCGACAATCAAGTATTTTTGGCGCCGCTGCCGGGGAACGCCGAAGCGAAACGCCATATTTTTAATTTTTAAGTTATAATTAGTTTTTGTAAAATTTATATTTTTGTTTAAAAATTAAAAAAAAATATAAGCTTTTAAAATCGAAAAAAAAAAAAAAAAGTATTTTAAGTATATTTTTAAGTTTTTCTTTTATTTTTACAAAATTATAAAGTATTTTAAGTTTATTTTTAAGTTTTTATTCTAATTATATATATATATTTTATTTAAATTTAAAACAGAAAATAAAAGAAATTAAATATAAAATAATACGTGACCCGTCATTTGAACCAGTCCAGAGAACCGGTCCAGTTCAGTCATGCGACTCGCATGACCCGACCCCTAAAACCATGCGACTCGCATGAGGGGTCTGACAGGGCCACATCCAACCCTAATTTCGCATTAATTACGAGGTATATTATATTATTATTATTAAACCCTAATATAATTATTATTATTATATATTTAAGTTTTTAGTTTATTTTAATTAACTTAAAAACTAGTTTTATTATATATAATATTTAATACAAAAATATATAAAATATAAAAATAATATTTTTATAAAATCTAATATTTTTATAACTTTTTAATAACTTTTAATATTTTGTCCCTTTTTAATCGTTGTAGCGTAATATTTATATTTTTCGCTCATATTTAATTTTAAACTTAGTTTTTGCTATAGTTATTTTTACTCCTAAATTTTTAGGCTTTGCCGTAGAATTCCTTAAGTGCTTTTTCTTTAGACTAAGATTTAGGTGCTTTAGAATTTTGCGACGCCTTTTTAAGTTTTAGTTTCTTTTTAAGTTATTTCCATTTGGAATTTAGTTTTTCTTGTAAGCTTTAATATTTTAGACCTTTTACTATGTATCAATTATCATTCCAATTAGTAATTTCAATTTGCGATTATAATTTTAAGTTAGTTGTAGTAATAAGGTTAAATTAGTTAAGTATTTTTAAGTTTTTATAAGTTTCTTTTATTTTTCCGACACCTCTTATTTTTCAACCATTTTTTCTTTTTCGACCTTTTGCGACGAACTCTTTTTCTCTCTTATTTCTCGCTATTCTAGTTTTTAGGACTTAGAATTTTATTCTACTTCTTATCTAAATTTCTTAAAATTACGAAAATTTATTTTAAGTGGTTAAATTGATAGACATCAAAATTTTCTGGTTCGTAGTAATAGTTGGATTTGTACGTGGACCGGGTTATTGGAGCCAAACAGTCCTCAATTATATTGAGACCAAACGAATCCTGCCCCTCTGCTGCATCTTTTGGCTATTCGAAACGTGGGCAAAATCAGAAAAGTCTATTAATTGGATAACTTATTATAATTTTTCTTTCCTTTTTAAAAAAACTAATAGGATATTCAGTGAATGCACCGAGCAAGACGTTCGCCGCCGGTCATACGTTCACCACCTGTAACTCGATCAAGACATCGTTTAACAAATATAGCTGCCGTTGATTTTTCTTTAGAATCGTCATCTAGTCGAACAAGAACTCCAACTCAAATTTCCGATAATCCATCTTTTGAACCCGACTTCACAATTAAGAACCCGGAGCATATTCAAGGACAATTCCAAGATCTTGAACCACTAATTATTCCTCCTGAGCCACAAACCATTAAATCAGAATCCTCTAGTGATTCGTATTCAACAAATTCAATTATGGAAGTAACGGAACCTCTAAGTATGGAAGATCGAATGAGAGCCACACGCACGGGCCAAGGTCATGCCATTATTAAACCAGAAGTTAATGCTCCAGATTATGAAATCAAAGGACAAATTCTACACATGGTAACTAATCAGTGCCAATATAGTGGTACGCCGAATGAAGACCCAAACGAACACCTTCGTACGTTTAAAAGAATTTGTACACTATTCAAAATCCGAGAAGTGGAAGATGAGCAGATCTATCTCATGTTGTTTCCCTGGACTTTAAAGGGAGAAGCCAAAGATTGGTTAGAATCGTTACCTGAAGGGGCGATTGACACATGGGATGTTTTAGTTGAAAAATTTCTTAAACAATTCTTTCCGGCATCTAAAGCCGTGAGACTTCAAGGAGAAATTGTTACGTTCGCGCAAAAGCCAAATGAAACATTATATGAGGCGTGGACAAGATTCGGAAGGATGTTGAGAGGATGTCCTCAACACGGATTAGATACTTTTCAAATAGTACAAATCTTCTATAAAGGCGTAGACATCGCCACACGAAAAGACATCGACATAACCGCTGGTGGATCCATTATGAAGAAAACCGCAACTGAAGCTTACAAAATTATTGATAACACAGCCTCCCACTCGCATGAGTGGCACCAAGAAAAAGATATTTTTCGTTCATCTAAAGTGGCTAGAGCCGATTCTAGCCATGACTTTGATTCCGTTTCCGCAAAAATAGATGCTTTCGAAAGACGAATGGAAAAGATGAATAAAGATATTCACGCAATACGAATCAGTTGTGAGCAATGCGGTGGACCACACTTAACGAAAGATTGTCACATTGAACCAACGATGGAACAACGAGAGAATGTTTCCTATATGAACCAAAGGCCGGAAAATAATTATCAGAATAATTATCAACCGCCAAAGCTAAACTTTAATCGAAATCAAAACATTCTTTACAATCCAAATGGACCCAACAACAACTCGTACAACCAACAAGGTCCGAATAACCAACCGACTCAAAACAACACTTTCAATCAACAAAGACCTAGCTTGTATAAACCACCACAACAACCCGAAGAGAAAAAGCCAAATCTAGAAGAAATGATGGCAAAGCTAATGGAATCTCAAACACAATTTATTACGTCTCAAACCCAAACGAACGAGAGGTTTGATCAGTCATTAAGAACTCAACAAGCTTCCATTTTGAATCTAGAAAAACATGTAGGTACTCTTGCTAGCATGATGAGTGAAAGGGAACAAGGAAAGTTACCGAGTAATACTGAAGCAAATCCTCGGAATGAGAATGTTAACATGGTGTCAACAAATTCTGAAGAACCAGCTCCAGAAGTTGGGAAGGTTTTAGATGTAAGTAACAATGAAGAAGTTACACCACCACCACCACCAGAGTATGTAAAGCCAGTGGTGGCACCATATAAACCACCCATCCCGTTTCCAAGAAAAGGAGTTGAGTATGAGCAAGTGATAGGTAATAAAGATTGTGATACCTCTGGAAAGAAGAAGAAGAAAAAGAATAAGAAAGTGCAAGAAACAAAAGCCGTAAATATAAACCCGGTGAAGACAGTTCCACCAAAACCTCCACCTAGGGTAGGTGATCCGGGTGAATTTATTGTTCCTTGTCTACTTAGTGATTGTGTCATGTATGATGCACTAGCAGATTTAGGTGCGAGTGTAAGTGTTATGCCTCTTTCCTTATATAAGAGATTAGGTGTAGGTAAGTTAAGTCCAACGGATATGAGTGTTCGACTCTTTGATCAAACCATTAAGCACCCAGTTGGAATTGCTGACAACCTACCCATTCAAGTAGGTAATTTAACCTTTCTAGTCGAATTCATTGTCATTGACATAGAAGAGGACTCAAACATTCCTCTAATTTTAGGACGACCATTCTTAGCGTCCACCGGGGCGTTATTTGATGTAGGAAATGGAAGAATGACACTTAGTAGTGGTGACAAATCGATCACCTTTATGATTCGAAAGTCTAAATCTCCACCAGCCAAAACCGTTGAACCAGTAAAAACAATTGGTAAGAACCATGTGGTTTTACCAACTCCAACGGTAATACTTAGCAATAATGAAACGCCTAAGTGTGGGGAAAATGAAGTAACACCTAATGATGACATGATAACAAAGAACCCCGTTGTTGATACGAAATTAAATGATCCCGTTATTAATAGTTCAATGAAGAAACTTATTAAACGGATTCGCGATGCTAAAACCAAGGGGAACTTTAAGTTATGTAACCGGTTAGTATCCAATCTATCACCTAAAGAAAAGGAGAAACTAGTTGAAATTGTGGATATTACACAGGAATCCGACCAATGGCTTAAAGAAAAAGTCACGGATATGCAAGTTGATTATGGACCAAGAGAAATTGACGATGAAGTTAATCACAATTTTGACACCACAACTACCTAAGTGTGGGGAGATTCAAGTGTTCTAAAAAGAAAATGCTATCTAGAGTTAGTTGTTCTGTTCTCATGTAGTTCTGAGAATGGAATCCGAGTGGTCTTTTCCACTAGCAGACACTAAAGAACTAGTTTTCTCCCTCCATTCTGAATTTTTATTTTTTTTTAGGTTTTATTTGAAATTAATATGCATTTTAATTTATGTTTTATTGTGATTTTAAAAAAAAAACAAAATTTACTTTATTTCTTTAAGTTAAAAATATGATTTTTAAAATTCGTCGTAAGTTGAACAGTAGGTCATTGAACCGAAATTGCTTTACCCGAGGGCGGGGCGATAAATTTTGTTATCATTATTTTTAATTTTATTGATCTAAAGGATGCCAAAAATATTATATATTATAAATTTTTGAACGTGGGGTTATGTACCAAACTTCAAAAATATGTATATATATGTTTGTATTTTATGTTATGTACAAAACAGGGTAAAACAGCGCACTTTCAAAGAATGTCATTAAGTTCAGCAAAAGCTTCTAATTTTGACAACAAGACGCAAAATATCAAACTCGGTATTTTTAATCACTTTTCTACACTAATCACCCTCATGAATTTATAATTATAGTCTGATTTCATGCAAATGAGGGCATTGCATGATCTCAAGTGTGGGGAAGGGTTATAAATTCTCTCGGGTTTACACTTAGTTTATTTGCCAAATTTTGTGAAAATTTGAAAAATTTTCAACTAAATGAATTTAAAATCATGTTTATACATATTTATGAACGATGAAAACTAGGTGTTAATACCGAAATTATCGTTACCTCGAAAAGGACATAAATTGAGAAACAACCTAAAACGCTTGAATTCATTTAAAATGAAATAAAAGAAAATAAAAAGGCAAAGAAAGAAACTAAGTGTGGGAAGAATGTACCAAGTTATTCAATTTAAAACATATATCACATATTTTTGTACAAGATTATTGCAGGTACTTTTGCTTTGGACGATACTAATCAGTTTTACCCGGTTTACTGTAATACATTTGAAAGAAAGATGGATCTACACGATGAATCAATTCCATCATTAAAAGGAAGTAAAGTCTTCCGAAAAAGACACGCGCTTCTTGATTTAGGTCAAGAAGTTGTCGTCCAGACCAGCTGTAGGTTGACGAAAAATCTAGAAAAGTCATCTCTAAAATCAGCAGGAAATCCACGGACCTCAGCATCAAACAGGGTTGCCAAGTGGTCAGATTTATCCTAACCATGAGAAGGATTTATCTCGTATAATGGGGGGGCACCGTGCAAATTAGCTTGATAAGACTAATGAATCAGATCCCCAGAAAGGATAATCTCCTTAAAGATTAAAAATTAGCTTTTAAGACTGATATTACTCAATCCTAGAGATTGACCTTAAAGATTGAGAATTCAAACTCATGGAATTCAATGATATCTAAACTCGAGCTTGAACGAGAAAATATTTTGATCAAAATTGCAAACCGATTTGTTTTCTGAAAATCCATTTTCAATGCGTTCATTACCATTGAACGTAAAATCCTAGGAATTCACCTGGAATTCATTAGGTCACCTGAACCAAATCGGGTGTCAACCGTAAGAACGGTGGTTGCATAGCATGGTCAGAGACAGGACCTTGTGCCAGACCGAAAAATCATAGGATGATCTTTACTATCGCTCCTACCAAGGATAGTTCTAGCATCCGACACGTTAATAAGACCATAATCATCTGCATGTCACGGGACATTGCCTTAACAGTTTCTTGTTCATCGCTTTCCTTTACAACCGGACGGTAGTTTGCCGAAAGGTAATATACGGAACAAGTAAACTGGATGTGTGCTTTCCGATACCGGGATAGCAGTGGATTACACGAACCTAAATGTTTTTAGCCAAAATATTGATCCACAAATATATTTTGCAACACCAATGGTGGATCAAATCAGAAAACTTATCTAGGGTAAAAACTAGATTTAATTTTCAAAAGATCAAATGTTTTCATAAAGATCCAATTTCCTTAATGGATCTAAATTTTTATAGTCATGTGGGACTGTAAACCATATCGTCACTACCATTGTTTATACCGCCGTATAGAAATCACTGATGTACAAAGTATGAAGAATAAAGAAGTGATTCTAGTATTTCAAGACAATATTGCTTGAGGACAAGCAACGCTCAAGTGTGGGAATATTTGATAATGCTAAAAACGAACATATATTTCATAGCATTATTCCTCAAGAAAGACAAGCTTTTAGTTGCAATTGTTCTATTTAAAAGTGATATTCGTTTAAATAATAAAAGGTGAAGACAAAAGGCAGATTCGACAAATTGAAGACAAAAAGGTCCAAAGAGCTAAAAAGTACAAGATACAATCAAAAAGGTTCAAAATATTGATGAGGAACGTCTCAAAATGACAAGAGTACAAGTTACAAGACGCAAAGTACACGATATAAAATAATACGCGAGGACGTCCGAAAATCCGGAACCGGGACCTGAGCCAAGAAGAAACGCCCGACGCAACGGACCAAAAATATCTAGTCTACTATGCACAAGAATATAATATAATATATATATAATTATATATAATTATATATTATATATATTATTATTATTATATTACGTCGGCAAGAAGAAAACAAAAGTAGTTGGCTGAATCCAGGGTGGCCATGCGACTCGCATGGCCAGAAGCACAAAACCATGCGAGTCGCATGGTGTGAGATTGCTGGTCAGGTCCTATAAATAGCCAGTTTTCTGACGAGTTTTAGACATCCTTTTTCTCTTCCTCTTCAACGTAAATATATTTATATTTATAATTTATATTTTAATTTTAATTATAATTCTAATAATAAGGGTATGTTAGCGAATGTTGTAAGGGTGTAAGTCGAAATTCTGTCCGTGTAACGCTACGCTATTTTTAATCATTGTAAGTTATGTTCAACCTTTTTATATTAATGTCTCGTAGCTAAGTTATTATTATGCTTGTTTAAAACGAAGTAATCATGATGTTGGGCTAATTACTAAAATTGGGTAATTGGGCTTTGTACCATAATTGGGGTTTGGACAAAAGAACGACACTTGTGGAAACTAGGCTATGGGCTATTAATGGGCTTTATATTTGTTTAACTAAATGAAAGTTTGTTAATGTTAATATAAAGATTTACAATTGGGCGTCCCTATAAATTACCATATACACTCGATCGGACACGATGGGCTGGGTATTTATATGTACAAATAATCGTTCATTTAACCGGACACGGGAATGGATTAATAGCCACTAGAATAATTAAAACAGGGGTGAAATTACATTCAAGGGTAATTGGTGTAATTGTTAACAAAGTAGTAAAACCTTGGTTTACACGCAGTCGATAACCTGGTGTATTCATTAAACAAAGTATTAAAACCTTGTTACAATTCGAATCCCCAATTAGTTGGAATATTTATCTTCGGGTATAATAATAATTTGACAAGGACACTTGCAATTTATATTTATGACTGATGGACTGTTATGGACAAAAACCAGACGGACATATTGAATAATCCAGGACAAAGGACAATTAACCCATGGGCATAAAACTAAAATCAACACGTCAAACATCATGATTACGGAAGTTTAAATAAGCATAATTCTTTTATTTCATATTTAAATTCCTTTATTTTATATTTAATTGCACTTCTAATTATCGCACTTTTATTTATTGTTATTTTATTTAATCGCACTTTTAATTATCGTACTTTTTAATTATCGCAATTTAATTTTATCGCATTTTTATTATTCGCAATTTCATTATCGTTATTTACTTTACGCTTTAATTTAAAGTCTTGTATTTATTTTATATTTTACATTAGGTTTTAACTGCGACTAAAGTTTTAAAATCGACAAACCGGTCATTAAACGGTAAAAACCCCCCTTTATAATAATAATATTACCTATATATATATTTGTATTTTTATAAAAGTTAACTAATATAGCGTTGAGCTTTGTTTAAAGATTTCCCTGTGGAACGAACCGGACTTACTAAAAACTACACTACTGTACGATTAGGTACACTGCCTATAAGTGTTGTAGCAAGGTTTAAGTATATCCATTCTATAAATAAATAAATATCTTGTGTAAAATTGTATCGTATTTAATAGTATTTTCTGCTAAAAAATAATAACTATTTTATATACACCTCGTTCGACATCAATAACACCAATCACTAAACATCCCTTGTAGCGCGCAATACGACCAATACGCAACTACCGTAACATCATAATCCAACGGCTAGAACCGATAGCGCCCAAAACGACTATGAAAACGCAAAACCCAAGGTGTAAGAAATCAACCATCGTCACACCCGTAACAAACATGTGAGCGAAACACGGCTATCGCCTCACTAATCCCACAACATGGTCCTCACGACCCCACCATCGACGTATAATACGACCGATAGTTCCTGCAACATAGTCCTTACGACCCTACCATTGGTGTATCAAACAACCAATAGATCACACGACACGAAGGCTGGCCGAAAACACACGCGCCCTAGCGAATCCGAACTACACGCGACTCACTACCTTCACCACAACAACAATCGGGAATGGCCGAACTACACGCGCCATAGTGAATCCGAACTACACGAGAGTCACTATCCCGGAGGAATGACCGAACTACACGAGTCAATTGTGAATCCGAACTACACGAGACTCACTCCTCAATACAATGACCGAAACCACACGAGTCATTCGTGAATCCGAACTACACGAGATTCACTTCCACAACATCGAGGTTGGCCGAACTACACGAGCCTTAGTAATCCGAAACCACACGAGATTACTACCTCAATAAGATGACCGAACTACACGAGTCACCATGAATCCGAACTACACGAGATTCATTCCAATAAGATGACCGAACTACACGCGTCATCGTGAAACCGAAACCACACGCGATTCACAATCTCAACATAGGAATGGTACTCGCATTTCCTACCGGTACTCGCATTTCCCGATAGTGTTACACCATACCGACATAACACTACTCCCTTGATGAAGTCAGCGGACCCCGAAGGTCATGCTCCACCAATCACAACACCGGATGAAGTCAGCGGACCCGAAGATCATGCTTCACCGATCACAACACCGGATGAAGTCAGCGGACCCGAAGATCATGCTTCACCGATATAACACCACGCTCATGATGAAGTCAGCGGACCCCGAAAGTCATGCTCCACCAATCACGTATTCCCATGATGAAGTCAGCGGACCCTAAAGATCATGCTTCATCAAACAACCATACCATAATCGAGCAAGAACCACATATACCAAACATAGGTACCAAACAATAATTCTCTACAAGAGAACCCGACACACACCTCCCTTAACCGGAGGATTTCACCTTGCTCGCCAAACACGTCCATTATCTCTCTACGAGATTTACCACGTTACCACCTCAGTGATGATTCAAATCCAAACCATAAGTACAATTTATCCGAAGTTGTACTCTACCACAAATCGACCCAACCAGGTCTCGACAACATTTTCCGGATCTACCAATAGCATCATCCGAAATCTCACACTAAAACTTCCTCGTGCGGGAGTGTAACTCCCCCACTTAGAACCACGTTCCATATCCACAACTCGTACAACCGCACAATGCTACCACAGGTAGACTTTACCAACAATTGGGCTCACACGACCCATTACCACATCTTGCTCCAACCTTGAGCACACGAAGGATTTTAACCAACCCTTAAACACTTTGTACGAAAAGTGTACCGCAACACAATCGGAGTCGAACACCACGCTAGTAGGTATAAAAGAGGCACCTAATGTCGCGTCATAAAGACTCCATTACCAACACACATCGAGATTTAAAACACTCGATCTCAAGGGTTCCAACCAACCGACGAACCTCATGATTCGTCACTTCAACATAAAAACGAACACGCGCTTAACAACCAAACACCAAAACCATTTCCGTGGCTTGGTAGAAACATTTCCCAAATACTCAGGAATGCTTGGTTGCACCAAGACTTACGCCCTACGCCCGACAATCAAATATCAACATAGGGTACTCCCAATAGGAACGTCACCCATAGCATAACATGCACAACACAATGCATTTAATCAACTCAATTTCAAACGGCACTTAATAAATAATTGAAAGACATATTTATTAAAACGAAACGTACCTTAACGTCTCTTTGCCGCACCCGTCCCCGCTAACTTGGGACATTCCGACTTACGAAGTCCTTCGTTTTGGCAATTGAAGCACACCATACCATCACCCTTTGGTACCGAACATTCCCAAGACTTGTGACCCCTCACGCCACAATTGTAACATCTAGCCGCACTAGAATCCGACATACCCGTTCGCGTACCACCCGTGCTCACACTCGGACCCTTAGCCCTCTTACTCGGAGCACCATAAGAAACGACCCTTCGCTCACTTGAAGGTTTACCCTTTTTCGATCGTGAATACGACTCGAAACCTCTAGCCAAGTCGAATAATTCCGAAAACGATTTCGCTTGACCCCGGCTAATTTTACTTTTCAAGTCATCATTCAAGGTCCGATAGAAATCCCCCATTAACAAACGATCATTCCCCAAATACTCCGGACAAAAACGAGCCTTCGTCATAAAGGTCGTCTTGAGAGTACTCAAATCCATGGATCCTTGTCGCAAATTTCTCAACTCATTACGCAATTCCCACAAATCGGCCGAAGTTCGGAACTCCTCGAAGAATTCCTCCTTAAAGTCGTCCCACGATAAAGCCATAAACGTCTCGCCACCGACAAGATCAATCTTACCATCCAACCAATCCCTTGCCCTACCCCGCAACAAACTCGTAGCGAGTCTTGTCTTTCTCTCAGGAGGGCAATCAATAGTACGGAAACACCCTTCGACGTCCGAAATCCAAGTTGTGCTTACCAAAGGATCCGGCTTTCCATCATACATCGGGGGTTTAGTCCTCATGAAGCTCTTAAGATAACGCTCCATTTCACCACTACTTTGAAGTTCGGAATACCTCCTTTCCATTCTTTCTTCTAACGCACCCATTTGCTCCGCAACGGCGGCCGCAACCCTGGCGTTAAACTCCACGTCGTTCGCCTCGGTCTCGTTTCGCGTCGTCATTCTAAAGAATGCAAAACGATTAGTCCACGAACGTGTAAAACCATACGCACGACACAGCCCCATCTTGCTAAACACTCGTCGTACATCACTTGTTAGACAAGATTTGCACCCGTAATAAGGTTTGCAAGTTCTTATTACGCACACATGCCGCATCGACTCGTTAGTACAACGACCGTCTCGCTCGATGATATACACAAACACAACCAAAATTCCACGCGGTACAAACACACGCGAGAATTATTATCACAACACGACAACATATTAATAATATCCGCATTACTAATATAAACGTTAGTCAACCTATAGCGAAGGCACTAACCAAACCCATTCCGACCCGTAATCCTACAAGTCCCGCAACAATTTAAGCACACACAAGTCTAAGTCTAGGCACCTATCTCAAGTCACCTAAATCCCTTAGACCATGCTCTGATACCACTTGTAACAACCCAAACCAACCCGCGATTAAACCATGTAAAATTACAACAATAAAAAAAAATTTGCTGGACTGCCACCTGGCGCGGCGCGCCAAACCTGACTGTCCGGAAAGTCTTTAAATGCTAAAATGTTTGACTAGTTCCCGAAATATTTAGGCATAACGCTTTTAACCCAATGTTCCATATATAAAAACTAGCACGTTCTATTAATATAATTATGTTTACGAAGCGGGGCCCACATTGACCCAAATTACCCCTTAAGTACCAAAATACAATTTTCGACCATAAGACTTTTAATACAAAACAAAGCCGAGCATGGCGATTGGGGATACGCTACCCAATCCTAATAAATCCAAAAGCAAGCCTTCTACGCAAACTATGCAAGTCCTCTAATCCTCGCGCTTACCCGAGCCACCATCCGCATGCAATCTATAAAAAGAGTCAACAACGAGAGGGTAAGCTAACGCTTAGTGAATGATAATATACTACATACATATATATGTATAAAATGGACACGCCACAAAATAACAAATACCGCATACCGAGGCATCCATATAAGACACTACACTAAGCATACCGTACGATCTCTAAGCAACGAGCTAAAGATACAACAACAATATAAGTTCACCAACGACGATGTGAACAACGCCAAATAGCTACACCCGGAGGGTTAGCTACAACACAACAATACATTAATATATAACAATATAAACGAACAAGGTTAACACCTTAACCCAATACCGAGAACCAAATACCACAATGAAGATTGGCCGAACTACACGAGCCTTAGTAATCCGAAACCACACGAGATTACTATCTTCAATAAGATGACCGAACTACACGAGTCACCATGAATCCGAACTACACGAGATTCATTTCCACAATAATATAAGATGACCGAAACCACACGCGTCATCGTGAATCCGAATACACACGCGATTCACTTCTCAATATTATACCCTTCGCCATTGGGGTTATATCAACCACATCACAACCACGTGTGATCATGTACACGCGAACGCGTACTTCGCCAAAGATGGTCAACCAAAACGCACAACCGTGCCAATTGGACTCATGCAAAAGTCCATCAAGTCCACCTACATGTGAAGTGAGCTCTATAGCCGAGAATCACTTCACCCGACCCGCACCCATCCTACACATACATATGTACATAGGATAATATCACTCACCTTGAAGTCTTGAAGAATGCTTCCAAGTAATCCGCAACTCGCCAATGGAAAGTACCTATTCCATTATCACAATTACAACAATACACTTAGAGTGGATTTACAAATCAACCCAATTCGTCACTTAGTGCAAATTTGACCCAAATGCACTACCAAGTACAAACCGTGCCCAAAACTAACCAATAATCACTAACACAAGTGAGAATGGTCCTAATACGCCAATTAAACCCGAACTCAAGTGTTAAACACGTGTCATACCCATTTTGACACTTAAACCCTAATTTTGACCCATTAAGTCAAAATCTCACCATTTACAAGTTTTAACACCAAAACACATTTTACTTGGTTTTATACTTCTACTTAATCCATTTCAAGTTTATAAACGGCATTAAATCGCCAATTGGGTCATAATCACCACCAAACCCTAATTTGACCCAAAGTCAAAGTTAGTCAACCATAATACCCTAAATAGGTTCCAATACTTCAATAATCACTATACCTAGTGATTAAACTCCAAACCAAAGCCTAATCAAGGCCAAATCGTCATCCAACCCAAAACCCGCCAAGTGACAAGAATAACTAGTCACCATAAACCCATTTCATCACCTAAAAGGGTTACACAACAATTTAACTCAAAACCCTAACTTGAATATCAAATCAAATAAATGAAATTCGGAGTTTGAGCTTACCAATACCACCACAACGTAGCTAGGAACGAAAGGAACAACTTTAAAACCCGAGACTTTGAACAATTTGATCTTCTTCTTCACCAAAACCTCCAATCTCTCTCTAGAATCACTCTCTCTCTCTAGATAGTTGGGAGTGATGAATGGATGCCAAAATGATCCAAAAGTGGATCTAAAACTGATATTAAGGCCACAAATCCGTCCATAAGTGAAAGGACCATAATACCCTTCATTTAGACACTTAAAATGCTGAAAAAACGCATCAGGCCCAATCGGCGCGCCGCTCCAAAAGGTGGGGCGCCGCTCCACCCTGCAGGTCAGATTTCAGAAACTCGTTTTGGCCATAACTTTTTGACCGTAGCTCCGTTTTCGATGAATCAAATATCGTTGGAAACGTAATAAGATTTTCTTTCCAATGGTAAGGCTTTGAAACATCAACACAAACTTTATTTGAGGTTGAAAAGGTACGTACACACCTTGTACCTCAAACAACGTCCAGTTTCCTTCGACGGTCGAGCAAGCAACACCTACATGCTGTGCACACTCCATACACACATAGTACACCTTAAATACATTATGTACAATAAATATTTGGGTCTTACACACAGCTAACTCGAGATTATTGCCAATGGTGTCTAATAGTTCGTTTCAATAATATATATAGAAGAAGTCAAAATTATATGTCAAAACTTTGTATACGAATCCACGGTGATTAAGTCGTATATATATATGGTGCCTTACGATCTTTATTAAGACTATAATATATTGTCGTAGAACTTAATCACGACTATTATAAATTGTATTTCCATAAGTTTGGGAACAATACGTGTATAAATACATGTAGGATACAAGATAAGTTAGCTAGAATAAGGTTAGCATCCATTTTTATGAATCATGTCCGTAGCTAAAAATTAAGAAAAATATCCATTTTTGTTTTACCCATAATTTCTTCGTTACAAATCCGTTTTGAGTGATTCGAGTTGCCATGGTTTTGTATTGAACTCAACATTATTAATCTTAATAGAAAAAGTATAGGTTTATAGTCAAAAATACAGCTTAGGTGTCAAATAAGAGAAGATAGTCATATCCGTTGTAAGAACGACATCTTGATGACCCTTTTGAAAAACATACTTCCACTTAGAGTTTAACCATGTATTTTGGATATATTTCATATCCATATAAAATACGATTTTTCACCAAATAAAATCTTTTAATTCAAAGTTTAAGATAGGTTTTTAAAATTAAACCCAAAACAGCTCCCGTTCGACTAAGACTGCGTATATTCGATTTTAAGGTGTTCTTCGTGTTTACAAGTTTTATATCCTTGTGTTAGCTTGACATACTGTCATAATACATGTGTTGAAGTGTTTTAAAAGTCAAGTTAGAAGGATTAAGTTTATTTGCAAACAAGTTTAGAAATAATCTAAACTATGTTCTTGTTGTTATTAGTTATAACTCAAAATAAGATAGCTATATGAATACGAATCGAATAAGATTATGAATAAGGTTAGTACCTCAAATCAAATGAGTAAAGTTGCTGGAGAAATAAGGAGAATATCTTGAGTTCAAAGATACCCTTGATGGCTTGGAATTCTTGAAGTGTTCTTGATCAAGCTTTGTTATGATGATTATAACTTGGATTATGAGACCAATACTTGCTGAATTGAATGGAGGTTTGAGAGAGTGTTTAAGTATGTGTTTAGAGAGTAAAATGATGTAGTTAATTGGAATGAAATAAATGATTATTTATCCTACATGTTGGCATCAAAATGGGGGCAACAACATGGCTCCATGGTTTGTAATTTTATGCATTTAGTCATACTAGTTTCCAAGCCATGGTTCCCACAAGTCTACATCATGTTTATACATGTCTCACAACTGATTGAGGGCTACTAAGATCAATGATTTGGTATGTATATACCCATAGTAAATACGTATAGAAGCTGGGTATGATACGGGTATAAATACCGTATGAATAGGAATAGGATTCTTGATAAAATTGAATGAGAAAATGAGTATAGCTATATTTATTGAGTATAAATATATTGATATATATTATTAAGTCTTTCAAAAGTGTATTAATATATATTAATACAATACATATACATACATTTTAATTTAGAAGTTATTACAACGTTAATCGTTATATATATGTATATAGTCTTGAAGTCTTTAAGTTAGTAATCTCATTTTATGTATATAACCAATTGTTATTATATATAATGAGATACTTGAATATCATTTTAACAAATCATAAGTATATAAATATCCATATATACATCATTATATAATTATTTCAATTTATGACGTTCGTGAATCGTCAGACAGACTGGGTGGCCAAACGTTTGTATAAAATTCATTGCAAATAACCAATTCTTAATGAGTTTGATTGCTTAACATGTTGAAAACACTAATTATGTAAATATTAATCTTCAATATATTAGCGGAAAAATCTGGGTCGTTACAAAGATGTTTATTAATGGGGATCATAATATTAGTAATAATAATATAACAATTTATATATATATATATATATATATATATATATATATTATATTTCATATCTATATATTATCATGATACAAATTTTGATATTTAATATTAATATTATTATAACAACTGATAATTTAAATTTAATATATTATTTTTACATATTAAAATTTTTATATTACATATTAACTATATATCTTATATGATAACATTTATTGAATATTTAATAATTATACATACAATCAACATTTATATATATAGAAATCATATACATAATTATGTATTACTATATATACAATCATGTTTTAAATAGTAAGTAGGTAACTAATGGTGTATCCTATCGTATACACACATAAAAGGCATAATGGTTGCATAAAATTTGCATCAGGAAGACTGAAAACAACAGTTTTATGCAATTATCCATCCAGCGTTCTCCGCTGAACAGGCTACTCCGTCATGCGTAAGCCCTGAAGGCCGCCTAGCGCGTTAGCCCTGGTCGGAGAACGCCACCTTCAGCGTAAATTTCGGATCACAAGTAACAGAACGTATCATCATCTGACACGTGTCCCCAAGCAATCTGGTGGATCTGACACTATAAATAGACCCCTTGGGTCGTCATTTTACACAGTTCAGACATTCTGTCAAACTTGAGAGCTGAGACTTCATTTCTCTCTCTCTCTCTCTACTTTCTCTCACTAGAAGTTATCCGGCTAGCACTTTTACGCTCTACGGATGACAGATTGATTAAGCCACCCCACAAGTTTCTACACTTGTGAACCGGGTCTGCAGGGATTATTTCCCAAGGGTAAACATCAATCGCCAACACTCCACCCTCCTAAAGCTAGATAACTTCTAGTATTGTGTTGACACACTAAGCCTTACCTCATAAGGAAATAGGTGTTAACAGTAACTATATTAATTATATCTTTTGAAACAAATTAATTCAAAGTATTGATTTAATATTTTGTTAACGTTGACAATTTATATTCAAAATTATTTATATTCAATATACTCTTTATAATAAACTATCAAGTTTTAAACTATCTTAATTTATCTTTCTTAGTAACTAAATCACTTAACAGTTTACTTTAATATATATACTTAATTTATCATTCGTGAATCGTCGAGAATAGTCACAGGGTAATTTAATATATGAAAACAGTTCAAAATTTTTGATATTCAGTTTAACAGACTTTGCTTATCGTGTCGAAATCATAATAAGATTAAGTTTAAATTTGGTCGGACTTTACTTACAAACGCATGCCATTTGGACTTTGCAACGCCCCTGCAACCTTTCAAAGGTGCATGATGGCGATTTTTCATGACATGATAGAAGAATGCATGGAAGTTTTCATGGATGACTTTTCAGTCTTCGGTGATACTTTTGAATCATGTCTAGTTAATCTAGTACTTAATTAGGAGAAATGTCATTTCATGGTTAGAGAAGGCATCATTCTTGATCATAAAATTTCAAAGGAAGGAATTGAAATGGATAGAGCTAAAGTAGATGTATTCGCTAAACTTCCACATCTCACAAATGTTATAGGAGTTAGGAGTTTTCTAGGGTATGCCGGTTTTTACCGACGTTTCATAAAAGATTTTTCTAAAATTGCCACTCCTATGAATAAACTCCTTGAAAAGGATGCTCCATTCATCTTTTCGGATGAATGCATCAAATCTTTTAATATTCTTAAAGAAAAACTCACTAATGCGCCGATCATGATAACTCCAAATTAGAATCTACCATTTAAACTCATGTGCGATGCAAGTGATTTTGTAATGGGAGCCGTTATAGGACAAAGAATTGAAAACGATTTCAACCTATCTATTACACTAGTAAGATGTTACAAGGAGCACAAACGAATTACAGAACTACCGAAAAAGAACTCCTTGCTATTGTCTTTGCTTTTGACAAATTTCGTTCATATCTCGTTCTAGCTAAAACGGTGGTCTATACCGATCATTCTACTCTTAGATACCTATTTTCGAAACAAGATGCCAATCCACGATTAATCCGTTAGATCTTACTCTTACAAGAGTTCGATATTGAAATCCAAGACAAAAAGGGAGCAGAAAATCTCGCCGCTGATCATCTTTCTCGCCTTGAAAATCCTGAATTAGAAGTTCTAAATGAATCGGCCATACAAGATAACTTTCCTGATGAATATCTTTTGAAAATCGATTATAATAAAATTTCATGGTTTGCAGACTATGCAAACTACTTAGTATGTGAATTCCTTGAAAAAGGGTTGTCGTAGCAAAAACGAAAGAATTTTTTTAGTGATGTAAAACACTATTTCTGGAAAGATCCGCATTTGTTTAAAAGTTGTCCCGATGGAATAATACGCCTATGTGTATTCGGGGATGAAGCTAGTCAAATCTTAAACCATTGTCACACAGGACCAACAGGAGGGCATTATGAGCCTCAACTCACAGCAAGAAAAATCTACGACGCTGGATTCTATTGGCCTACAATCTTCAAAGACGCACACTTTCTTTGTAAATCCTATGATACATGTCAAAGGGCAGGAAAAATAAGTCAACGTGATGAAATGCCACAAAACGTCATTCAAGTATGTGAAGTATTCGACGTTTGGGGTATTGACTTTATGGGTCCATTTCCAAAATCTCATAATAATCTCTATATTCTCGTTGCCATTGATTATGTATCTAAATGGGCAGAAGCACAAGCTCTCCCAACTAACGATGCACGAGTTGTAGTTAACTTCTTAAAACGTATTTTTGCTAGGTTTGGAACACCGAAAGCTTTAATAAGTGACCGGGGTACTCATTTCTGTAATAATCAACTTGAGAAAGTCGTCAAAAGATATGAAGTAACTCATAAAATCTCAACCGCTTATCATCCATAAATAAGTGGACAAGTTGAAAATACCAACTGAGCATTAAAACGAATTCTAGGAAAACTGTAGGATCAAATCCGAAGGAATGGTCCATGAAATTAGAGGATGCACTCTGGGCTTTTAGAACAGCCTACAAAACTCCAACTGGCACCACACCTTTTAAACTCGTTTACGAAAAAAGCATGTCACCTTCCAGTAGAAATTGAGCACAAAGCATTTTGGGCTCTGAAGACCTGTAATCTTGATTCGCATGAAGCTGGCCGTTTACGATTAAGTCAGCTAAACGAATTAGAAGAATTAAGACATGATTCATATGAGAATTTGCTAATCTATAAGGAAAGAATGAAGAAATAGCATGATAAAAGAATCAGAAGTTCAAAAGAATTTAAGGAAGGAGACAGAGTCCTTCTTTTCAATTCACGATTTAAGCTATTTCCTGGACAATTGAAATCAAGATGGTTTGGACCATTTATAGTCAAAAGAGTTTTCCCATACGGAACAATAGAGTTAATAAATTCAAATGGGATTGAATTTAAAGTTAATGGTTGATAATGCTAAAAACGAACATATATTTCATAGCATTATTCCTCAAGAAAGACAAGCTTTTAGTTGCAATTGTTCTATTTACAAGTGATATTCGTTTAAATAATAAAAGGTGAAGACAAAAGACAGATTCGACGAATTGAAGACGCAAACGACCAAAAAGCTCAAAAGTACAAAAGACAATCAAAAAGGTTCCAATTATTGATAAGAAACGTCTC